>NC_143109.1:1533611-1838333 GCF_061535455.1 Colias philodice | reverse complement strand
CTTGAATTTAATAGATGAACAGTTATCGAATTCTATATTTAGATTTTTACCGTTTGCAAATAAAATTAAATGAAAATAGATTCAGTATTATTATCATTCAAGCGACGTCTCTAAATTATTGCTAATGAATTCAAGATAAAAATAAAGAATTTCTTGTCATGACGTAATGACGTCAAACAGCAACCTGAGTAATAAGATGCTGAATAAAAATGAAGCGGTCTCCAAACAAATACGTTTAAAATACGAAACAAACGAAGTAGCCGGGACTCCGGTGCATTATTGGAAACTGATCTATTAGAGAATTTCTCGTGAGAAGTATAAAGGGAATTTTTATAGGTCAGTGAGCATACTGAAACGCTTCAGAGGGCCTTTCTATATTTACCAGTACCCCAAGCTTTGCCTGATTAGGTTTAACACGCATCCACTTCACATATTGATTGGGCTTTATATCTATGTAACGGGCAGGAAAAGTTAGTGCCAGATAATACTTGACACCTAATGGCCGGTTGCATGCTGGCTGTTTAAAAAAATCGAGTCTGTGGTCGGGAGTTCGTGCTCGAATTTTGAATTCCAATGCGTCGAGCGCGCCTTTTTATTTTTCCTTTTTAATTAAAATGTTGCCAGTCGCTTGGTTTTTTTAGAAGTTCTTTTTATCTTGCATGCTCAGGTCAAGTGAAAGCGTAGGAAAATTTTGTCGAAAATGAGTACTTAAAACGTTTTAAGCACTCGGGAAGTTGTTCAAATATCGTTAGTCTAACGTTTTAAGGTTAGCCCATCATTTGCCGCAATTTATGAAGCAACTTTACTTAGTTTGAGTGCTTTTTAGTATGACATTAATAAAACGTATAACAAGGACAAACTGTCTGATCGATGCTTAATTTTAAACGTATAGGGTAAATTTATTATCATTAGGACAAAGTAAATGTAGTTTTATCGAATTATACAAGTTTAAAGAAGAGCGTATTTCTAAATACTTTAGTCACAAATACATTGTTTATTATAACTTAGAATTGATAGTTAATTTGATAGATATTGTATACCTTTTAAACTTTTTGACCTTTCGATCCTAAGCTGTTAAAACCACCACCTTCTAAGTAATTAGAGTAATGACTTAAATCACGTTAACGTTAGATTTTTGGTACACTTAACCAATTCCACTTGATCCCCACAAACCAACACTTTCCACAGCCTCAGGTGCCATTTCAGATGGTTATAAACCGTAAGCTATGTTACATAGCGGCTGGGCTCGTAACACTAGCTCTGAGTTACTGGATCATAGACTTTAAACGCGTGTGGTATAAACTGATCTTGCATATGTTCTACTTCACGTGTGACATGTTGAAGTTGTTGATGAAGCTGGTCGAGTTGTATTGACGATGGGTAAGTCGTAAGGTAAGTTGTAAGGTAAGGATGGTAACATTACCACATGGTTAGGTACTGAAGCCATAGTAGAAAGATTCTTAGGAGAAGCTAAAGTAGGACCTTCTAGGTTCTACCAGTTTTGATATATTTTAATATATCTTTACGTTATTTGTCTTTTACGATTCATGATTGAGTTTGAGTTTTACCCTTATCTAAGAATAGTCCGATGTAAGTCAATATCTATGATTGAAATATTGCTAAGGTATCTGGAATACGTATCTGAATGAAGTTAGCAAAAAGCGAAAATGTTTCGCTTTGCCAGTTGTTTTAATTAAAAGATATGACACAGTAGGCACTATCTTATGTAGGTACGTTTGTGTAAGACTGATGTTTTCATTATGTTTCACAATATTATGAATTTTTATATAAGTTGCGGTACTGTAAATGAAAGCTTAATTTTACTTTTTTAGCATATCGTATGTGATAATATTTTTGAATACACACTTATTCTTACTCCGAGTATAGGTACTGTAATTCCTAGTTATGACGGCGAATACTTTTTTGGAAGTTAGTTTTTATAATGACTTGAATATTTATGAGATTATAGCAATGATATTGATAAAATTATGATATGATTTAATAAATGTAACACACAAATCGGATATTAAGGAATTTTAATTAAAATGTCTCAATACTTATTACTTACTTTAAATTGTAATCCATACCTTATTTAATCTGTCCCTTGGAAAAATCCCCAATCGCCGCAAATGAAACTGAGATAAATCTAAAATCTAAATTAGAAGAGAAAATAACATTTCATTACACGATCCTCATATTGTCAATTTAGGTCGTCTGATTAAAGCAACCCCTACATTTGATTTCATGATGCACTCCGAGCATTTAGCAATCTAATAACGTTGTTAGCACATTTACCTAGTGGAATCGTGTGGTGGAATTTCGCTTTGAAATATATACCCTACTAGTTGTTCCCCGCGGTTTCACCCGCATTGCTCCGCTCCTGTTGGCATTAGCGTGATAATATATAGCCTATAGCCTTCCTCGATAAATAGGCTATCTAACACCGAAAGAACTTTTCAAATCGGGTTAGTAGTTCCCGAGATTAGCGCGTTCAAACAAACAAACAAACAAACTCTTCAGCTTTATAATATTAGTATAGATAATACAACTGCTAAAAAGAGGTTCTCTCCTGCACTATCTTGTCTTTTAATACTAAAAGGTGTAAGATATTGATAATTTACGATAATTTATATCTAAACAGTTATTTTTCAGAGCCTAGTTTTTATTTAAATCAATATTTTATAGAAAGTTCTATTGTGGATATAATTGTCGATTGGTGGAATATAATTTTGGTCATCCATTTTTTAATCGAACGGATTTGCTCAATCGAAACTAACACATTGAAATTTATAGAACAGTTACGCCGGAAATATAGATAATAAAAATGAAATGCTTTCCATCAAAATAAAACTTCCATCTCGAGCCAAATGAAAAAATCCAATAGCAAAGAATTAATTATTTAGAATGGACAGCTTCATTGGCAGATTTCCTAGACGTTGAAACGTATTGTTTGTTTGTTTATGTCGTCTCTGCGATTCGTCTATTCTTTGATGTGTTGGGTAGGTACTTGACGGATGAAAAATATGGAAAGAAACATAAATGATATCCCCAGAAATTATTGGTTAGCCTTGGCAAGAGATCGAAAAAGAATTTGCATTTTTGATACTTACATTTTTTAATATTTCCGGAATTAAAAGATCGGTGCTTGATTTATCTTTAAAAATATCAAATAAAAATGTATATAATTCCTACATTCTAAAATCAGACAAATGTATTTCCTTACCTTATTCAAATAATCGAATTCGCTGAGTACAACAAAAAATACATACGTAGGTACCTGAATTGATAACAAAATTCTTAAAATAGCGAACATATGATATTTATTCGTACACTCGACTTACAGTTGGCCTTGAATATTGTCCCTGAATAATGTTAAGAGAAACAAAACATTACATCGCAATTTAAACCGAATTCAGTACAACGAGTAGGTCGACTTATCCAAACAAACTAACTCGTACAAACCAATATAACCCGTAACTAGATACGAATAATGTCTAAATTTGAGTGAGAGTTGCGCCTAAGTGTATTTAACAATGAAAAATTGGACTCTATTGCACGCCTCATAAGCGAAGCGTTGAGGTGGGTACTACTGTCACTTCGCGCAAAACATCTGATTTTTCAAACTTAAAATGTCTTTATGTATCATAGAATCATACATTGCACTTGTAAGATAATACATACACACACATATTAAGAAAAAACACTATTTTTAACATTCATGATATTTTTGATGTCATTTTTGTTATTTAAACTAGTTAAAAAACAGTTTAAAAAAGTTCTGTCTTGGACGTCCGTGTGTCTGTATGTGCGGAGGATTTTCTTGTTAACACGATAGCGACCGAAATACTTTACTAATCGAGTCTTTTTTTTTTCTCTTACGCTTGAGTATGCTCAGGAATAGAACCCTTTCATTTTTCAGGCTCTGATTCGATGTGGTTTAATTGTTATTAAATAAACAAAAATAATAATTAATAATAGTCCGGGATACATCGCCCATTTTTGCAAGTGATTACTATCTAGCTAATTTTTCGTGAGTAGCTTTATTTTGATGAGATGCCCAATAATTTCATGTACGAAACTCTCGATTGTGGTAGCTTACAGAGGTAACAAGGATAAAAATTTTTGATTTGACGGTTCTCAAATATTTATTACGCAATTTGTATTTTGTAGGACAATATGTCTGTTGAATTATTTAAGTATTAAATAAGTGAAAATAAAAAAATCAGCTGGTTAGTAATCACTAATCATTTATGATGACTTCGTTATCGATACACATTGGAAAGGGGGACTCTTTGATCAAACCATAGATTTTGTAGGACAAATATTTTTTCGAATAATTTAGATAATTATCTTGAGATTGAACAAAAAAAAAACATTCAGTTAGTAATTAATATTTGAGAACCATCAAATCAAAATATTTTATCCTTGTTTCCTCTGGTAGCTACCACAATCGAGAGTTTTGTACATGAAATTATTGGGCATCTCATCAAAATAAAGCTACTCACGAAAAATTAGCTTGATAGTAATCACTTGCAAAAATGGGCGATGTATCCCGGACTATAAATAATTATTAAAAAAAATTATGAGGCGTGCACTTTTGGATTTTCCAAACTATTATGATTTGCAAGGGTATTTTTCTCGCTTACTGTAACAATATCAATTGTTGACACAATTTTGTATTTGTTTTGCTAATTACTATAATAGACGCTTGGGGCTATTACCACACTATTAGGTACTTAGAGATGGAACGGATTTTAATAAAATGACGGTACTTTAATATAACCCGGTTCATTAATAATTTAGCTAACCTTTTTCTGTATCAAACTTTTGAAAAGTAAAACCTTTATTTAATGAATTACATTCATTTTAAAATTAAGTAACTATGTCATTCAAAAATTTTAAAACATTTTTCGTAAAACAGCTTTATTTTCGTACCTAAAGCGTTTTATAAATTTCAATGAATACAATCTCTAAGCCTGCATTCATACGTAATCAGGCTAAGTAACAATTCATTACCTGTAAATGTTAATTCATTAATTGAAAACATGATTAATCCTGCGTCATTGAGCATTATGGTTTATGAATTATAAATATTTGTAATTAATAGTGTATGATCTATGATGATCTCGCTTCATTAGTCTGTTTATATTTACGAATAACGTACAGGAAAATCAAATTGTTGTGTAAATAATAAATATCTCGCCCAAAAGGAAATAAATTTGAGAAGAATAGAAAGAAATCTTACCTATAGTTTATCGTAGTTGATATCTGTTTTTTGGTATATCAACTATGGTTCTGAATTCTGAATTACATTTGTAGTAGTAATCATTTACTAGGATTACCCCATGTTCGATGCTATCTTCATAACGACTACTTTTTTCAACCTCACGTATAACGAAGAACATAAATAGACATTATCTGCATTGTAATTGTACCAAAACATAGAAAACTCTGCCTACATATGTATAAGGCAGAGTTTTCTAATCGATACAATAGACTTTGAACCGTATCGCCACGATATGAGGTGTAAATTTCAATGAATGTTTTATACAACACCGCTCGGACATTATTGGATGACCTCTTAATAGGCGATTGTGAAGCATATAGCGTTGTTTATTGTATGATGATTGTTTGTTCAGCAGGTGTCATTGTATGGGGGTAAAGGAAAGGAGCCATCATGGGAGACAGCTTCTTGCACCTGGGGGACATCGTGTCCCTCTATGCAGAGGGCTCAGTGGCCGGTTTCCTCAGTACTTTAGGGTATGTACCTTGCTTAACAATATCTTTTTAATTTTTATAATTTTGTGATTGACTTATTCTTTTTGACTATGATTCATTTAAGTAATGTGATTTTGGTATTGCCTTTAACTTCAATTTCTTTTTTCATTTCTTTTTCGATATCAATTTTAATGTGACTGCTTTTTTTGTATTCCTGTGGGCTGTGACGTTTATAATTTACTTGTTCTTCTTCTTCAATCTATCTTTACTTTTTCAATCAAGCTTCGTGGATGGGTATGCTTTATTGCTGTGTGTGTGTTTGTCTGTATGCTTGTTGCTAGATGTAAGTAGATGTTTATATATAATAAGTATGTATTTACTAATATAAAATTTTTATGTAAGTAGTTGTTTTAGTTTTCATTCACGTTTGAAAAGAACTTGGCAAATCTGGTCAAGTATTCTATCCGTTTTAATTTTCTACCACTCTCTTACATTCATTAAATTATAACACCCAATATCGTAAATTCGAAAAAAAAAGACGTGTGGCACTCGGGGACTGCCGCGGCCGCGGTAAAGCTATTGCATGCTATGCCTTCAAGCCACACCTCCGCGCCCGTCGGAGTGGGGAGCGTGAGGTTTTTCGTTACTAAATTGCTGGATTCGGTCCCCGCGCTCAAGGCCCGCGATAGAAGCTATGCAATAGCTTAAAAAATACCTGTCATTCAATATATTTTAATTTAATGTCCTATAAAGTTAAAGCAGTTGTAGGGTACCTGCAAAGAGAATACAAATACTACGTGGTACCTGTCATATCATTCTTTTTAATTTTCCTCTAAATTGAAATCGATGTCAGAAAACGTTCATGTTAATTTAACGGACAAGCTAAATATAACAGAAATAAATATCAATTTGTCAGTTCCAATGTGCCATGGAAATATATCTCAAGCTAAAAAGTGAATCGATGTTGTAATCTTTCCCAGTCTCCGAATATAACAAAACTCCCAGTTGTTCTTTTGTTCTATATCGTATGATTTTATATGTTACTATCTTCATTATTTTATTATAGGCTTTATAAAGACATTCTTAACGATTTGATAAAAATTTTAATGGTCATATCTCAATTGCATAATGTTAATTGTAATAAATATACGGAGATAATAAATCCTATAATACCTAAATGATAAGTTTTTTGACATAGCTACCTAATTACGTATGTATATAAAATTTGTAAACACTGTTACCTATTTTCTAGCATTTGAACAAAACAGAACATTTACAATGCCCCAGGCAGGAATGAGCAATTATTTATTGCACAATGCAGACCGAAAGGCAAATACAAATATATATGTATGTATGTAGTATAATTTATTACGATTTTGATTATTAATTTTTCTTATTATCAACAGGTTGGTAGATGACAGATGCGTCGTGTGTCCCGAAGCCGGGGACCTTTCAGATCCACCCAAGAAGTTCAGAGGTAAGCTGAAGAGTTTGTTTGTTTGTTTGGACGCGCTAATCTCAGGAACTACTGGTCCGATTTGAAAAATTCTTTCGGTGTCAGATAGCCCATTTATCGAGAAAGGCTATAGGCTATATATATCATCACGCTATGACCGCATAAAACCGCAGAGCACAGCTAGTACATATAATATATTACAGAATTCTCAGAAATCTTATACATATATGTACATAATAATATGATAGTGACAAACGCGTATAAGAATTAAGAATCTATAAGAGCAAGAGTTAAATATGTTCGAGTTTGCTTATAGGGTTTCTTTCTTATTATTCGTAAAATAGGTTTTAAATTTAAATTTTAACATAGCTCATATCAACCACGTCTGGGAATCCTCGTCTAAATCAGTTCAACTATTCCGGTTATTAGCTGATAAACTAATGATATAATATACCGATTTACATATTTTTTACATTAGCTATTTATTTTGTGTGTATTTACATTCTATGCAATATAAATAAATGTTTGTTACCATTTCACGCGACAAGCATTTAACTAATTTTGATGCTACTTGGCAGTGATGTAGCTTATGCACTAGAATAACATATAGGCTATATGGATATTAGGGTTCGACCGCAGTTCAAACCTCGCAGCACAAATATTATACAATATGCAACACAAAAACTAATTTATCCGAATTCAAAATAACTCCACAAATCACCAATCACCAAACCATTATAACAAAATGTCTTTCAGATTGCCTGTTCAAAATATGTCCCATGAACCGCTACTCCGCGCAGAAGCAGTTTTGGAACACCGCCAAGCAGTCAGCTAACACCAATGCAGATACGGACACGGGGCTGCTGAAGAGATTGCATGTAAGTGGTAATTACTTCTCACCTACCTCCTCCTTTATTACTTCACACATTGGGTTACCTGGAAGAGGAAGAGGAACCTACTCTTTAGTGATAAGGCCGCCCTCTGTGCTAGTCTAGCTATAAGTTTAAGTTTTAAGTAATACAAGAAATATGTATACTAGCATAGTAAAGTTTTTTTCGATGAAGCAATTCCACCTTACTTCCTCCACACGGCATACTATTGTTAAAAATAGTAATAGCAGGTGTAAAAGATCTTCAGAAAGGTAAAGGCCAAAAGAAGCAGTGAAAGACTGCAAAAATTTGGACATTGATACCTTACTAGCTTGATTGTTATCAAGGAATGGCATTACATGTTTGAAAAAAGTGAAACCTGTCTTTTAGAAGACGTATGATCTCGTAATACATATATGAGACTCATGCACACATACACTTTACCTTTAAATCGTTACGTAGAAAGTATCAAAACACTTCTAGTTGATACTATGTACATTTACCTTCAATAAAATTAGGTTTAACATGAAGTCCAGTTAATTTTGACCTCACTTCATTAGTTAAATTGCGTCGAGCATTTAAATCCCAGTGGCTTTAAGCGGTTGAGGGTAATTTTGTTGGACCCGTTTTTAATCCGTTCTTGATGACTATTTTAATGATACTTTTTAGCATAGCTTTATGTGGTGGTAAATATTGATTTATTTTATTGATTGATTTGATCTATTGACGATTTCATTTATTAATTTATCGTGGAACTTTGATGGAAAAGCGATAGCGAACTACTAGTTGATAGTTAGACCACAAGAATTATAATAAGGAAGTTGAAAATAATATACTTAAATTCGTTTTAAATATGCACTGCTATAAGTATAATAGGATCTGTTCTAGGATAGTCAAAATATTCGCATATAAAAGTGAACCCACAATACATTTCTGAGAAGCGTTTACAAAGCTGATTGAAATCCGGTCTATTGTGATGATAGTAACTAGATATTCGTTATGTGTATATAGTATTCGTTATATATATATGTATTGATCGTCGATATATATAGGTTCACTACAGTTGACTAACTTCTACGAATTATTACAAAATTTTAATCAAAAGTTTATATTTAACTCTAATCGTGATATAACATTTTAATGTGGGCAATAAAATAATTAATTAAAGATACGGAAAACCCCGGCTCTTTTTGTTTTATCTTTTGTATTTTAGTCGTAATAAGCTTAGTGCATATTCAAGATAATTGTATTTTTAAATCAACCATAAAGTATATTTTTATAATCAATTTATTTGAATATTCTGATAAATAATATGAAGTTACGATATATGCAATATAGATTGCATTTGAAAACATGGTAATGTATTTTTATTGATGTCTATTTATAACTTCAACTTCCATTATCCATAACGGTACAAAAACTGCGTACATACATAATTATACATGGGTTGATCCAAAAGTAATGATAATAAATATTAAACAAGGTCATTACAGTTAAAATTATTATGTATTCCTCTAGATAGTCTTCTAACTAGATAATATACTTCGATATTTTTTTTCTTAAACTTAAAAAAAAAAACTTTGACTTCATCCACAAAAACCCCTCTACTGCGGCCATCACTTCGCTGTCGTCTTAAAATTTCTTGCCTCGAAAGTGTTTCTTGTGCCGAGGAGAGAGATAGAAATAACTAGAAGCTAGATCTAACAAACAGGGTGGGTGTTCAAGCATTTGGAATGCCGATTTTTGAATGGCAGCCATTGCAACTGACGCTTTGTGATCTGGTGCGTTGTCTGGGTGAAACAGCATTCAAGCCCGCATTTTGCCATGTCTCTTTTCCTCACTAACCTACCGCAATCTTTTAATTTGGTCTGTGTAGTAAGAGCCCAATATAGTGGCTACCTTCTTAAAATATCCCACAATAATTATTCCTTCAGCGTCCCAAAAAACTACCGCTTTAATCTATCCCACTAATTTTCACTTTGAATTTCTTCATCGTCACTTTGGAAGCTCGCATCCAGGCCATTGATTGTTTCTTGGTTTCAGCATAAACATGGTGAACCCGGGTAACGTCCATAATCACAAATCGTGAAAAAAAATTATTCTGGTCTCATAAAAAATTTGGAAATTCACCCTCTAAATGTCGAATCGTTGTTTCTTCTTTTCGTCGGGAAACATTCTGGCACCCACGGTTCACTTTCAAATTAATGTAAATACTTGGAAACGTGGCCTATTGATATGATTTTTTTGTGATAACTTAGTGAGTACATGAGCAAGCAAAATATATTTATTTTGTATTTTTATGTGCACAGGAAATACCCAATTATCATTACTTTTGGATCAACCTAGTATGTGACAGGCGGTCCGCCCCGGCTTTGCCCGTGGTACATATTTCGCAATAAAAGGTAGCCTATGTTCTTTCTCAGGGTCTAAAGATTATCTGTGCCAAATTTCATCAAAATCGGTCCAGTAGTTTATGCGTGAAAACCATACATACATACATACAAACCTTTCCTCTTTATAATATTAGTATAGATAAAATAATCTAAAATATTAAAAAATCTCGATTCGATTATGAAATCCAATCACCACATCAAGATTAAATCAAAAGTTATCAAAGATAGATCAAAAAGTTCCGCCGAGTGTAACATTTCTCAAAGATGTAATATTTCTAACATCTGAGATATTCCTCTTTGAGATTTGTTAACGTCGCAAAAGAACGTATATTTGATGAATGGCGCCATTAAACGAATGGATGAAACGATTAAATATGTTCTTTAGATTATACTGATTTATGTATTGTTGTTTATATCTTTGTTATGCAATTTACACGGGTCGATGTGCAGTTGTGGTATTTTTATGTGGTAGAAGTAGAACTAGGAGAATAGGTCAGATGCGTTTGTCCCATTTGACTTTAACAATTTCCTCTAACTGATTTTTACGACTCGCATCTGAAATCTGCACTGTTGCTATGAAACATACTATAAACAAATTTGCACTGTAACAAGAAAACAACATACTATTTCTATTTTTTTTTGTGTGGTGTCTCTTGATGTTAGCCAGAAGGGCTTCTACATCTTAACGCGGACGCGGTAATTTCACCTTTTCGACATCTTTTTTCTGTGAACATGTAAGGATTGGAACTCTACCAAATTTAGTATTTTCAGCTTCTAATAATGAATATTTAAAGCAAATGTGAATGGGCACTTTCTAGGCAATTATGCTCTATTTTAGGTCGCTTTGTCACTTCCACGGTGGTAAATATGGGCTGATAATGGTTATTATTTTAGAAATTTTCTAATATGCCATGTAATCTTTTCCCTCCAAATTAAATATTAATCAAACTCATATTTTCTCTACAGCATGCCGCGGAAATCGAGAAGAAACAAAATGACATGGAAAACACGAAAGTACTGGGTACCGTGGTGCAGTACGGGAGCGTGATACAACTGCTGCATGTCAAGAGTAATAAGTATCTTACGGTATGTGTTGTTTTATTGATCTATCTAACTATAGTTTCCTTATATAATTCACTATAACAGCTACAAAATTTCTTGACAAAGATCTGCCCGTAAACGTATGTCCTTCTCTACGGCTTCCCCTATAGGTATTTCTTTCCATTAGTCAAGTTCATCAATTATGTATAGATTTACTTTAGTATTTTTTAAATAATTTCTAAAGGATATGGCTATTCAAAGTACTAAATACACATATTTTAAGTTCTGTTTATGCATTTTGTTCCAACATCGTCTGTTACTTTTTCAGCTATTTAATTTTTACGACTGGTTTTATTATTTTCCTATGGGCTATGACCATAATAAGAATTCGTTTTCTGACTTATCTTTATTTTTTGTTACCTGCCTTTTAAACTTTTCTATCAGAATAAACTTTCAGTGCAGTGCTCTAATCGTTAAACAAAATCTGGAAATTTAATACACAAGAACGAGAAACCTGTATTCACGGCAACCTTTTGTGGCATCACAATACGAAGTAGGGCAGTTTTAATGACATTATTGTTAGGACTGTGACTTTAACGGTTCGCTAATTTTCCGCACCGTGTGTGTACTGAAACCTGTATGCGTTAACAGATTAAAAATATAAATATGTTAATATATTAATTTTGTCATCGTTTCATATACGAAATAGTCCTCTAAGAAAAAGTCATAATAAAACCTGCAGGGATAAAAAAACACACTTGAAAATGATTCATTATTTCGTGAAATGCTAACAATTGCTCTATTTTTTAGAATGCGAATATCTCCGTCATTTCACGACTTTCCATGAAGCTATCCATACAAAGAACGCCAAACAGATGAATTTTTTTCGACTGTATCATAGTATAATTTTTTTAATGCGAATTTGATAATATTATTCTACTACTAATAATTATGCTATTCCTCAACGATTCCAGATTTAAGACATAGAAGATAATATTATATTGTTTTAGGTAAATAAAAGACTACCCGCGTTATTGGAGAAAAATGCAATGCGAGTGCATCTGGACGCAAATGGGAATGAAGGATCCTGGTTTTATGTTATACCCTTTTATAAATTGCGGTCTACTGGTAAGATTTTATTAATGCATTTAAATATTAATGCTGTAATTATTTCACTTATCGTTTTTATGGATTTTGTTTAGATACAATTTCATAATATGAAATTAAATAGGACAACAAATAACTCAGGCCCCGGAACCATAGACACAATAGAAAATCTATTGTGTCTGGGACCGATCGTGCCGCTTGGGGCTCAATGGGTTAAATGTCTGGTTATGCATTTCTTTGGATTTTTTATGTGGTTTACATTTTCCCGTTTTCAGTATAATGCGAATTTAACACTATTGCATTATGGACAACACAATGTATATAAAACAAATAGGTTGTATAAAAGTTCAATATCAAATATATTATATTATCAGGTGACAATGTGGTGGTTGGAGACAAGGTTATATTGAATCCCGTGAACGCGGGACAGCAAGTTTTACACGTATCTGCTAATCATGAGCTGCCAGATAATGCTGGATGTATGGAGGTACGAGTTTGTGCTCTATTGTTATTGGGATAAAGTTGTCTTTTGATTGAATATTTTTCTGAAGTAGAAATACCAAACTAAGATGTTCGATAGTGTGGGATGTATGGAGGTAGAGTATTTTGTGTTTTATGGTCATTGAAATAAGGTTGTTTTTTGATTGAACATTTTTTGAGTAGAAATGCCATAAGTTACTCAAATGTGGGGGATGTATGGTAAACTATTATATGTTCTATATCACTGGCTTTAAGGTTGATTTTTGTTTGAAATTTTTGTTAATATATAGAAGAAATTGCTTGAGCTGCTGGAAAATGCAGAAAATGATGATTGTTTGACACCATTGTTGGGTGTAGATTAACAATGTGATTCAAATTTATGCTCTCTAGTGGATAATTGAAGAACAAAGGAGATTGCCCAAGTTACTATGGCACTTGGTATCGCAATCAAACTTATTGTGTCAAGATGAAATATAGCTCAATTTAAAGCTTGATGTTAGTACTTTTAGAAACGATTTAAGTTTTTATGTAAATAAGCCGCAGTTCGCGACAATAAAAATAAAACAATAGTGTTATTCAACACTTTAAAAAATACTTTATCGAGTTTAAACTAACGATGAACGTTAAGTTTTACATTTATTACATAGGCAATATTTTAATTTACAAGACAAATGTGAAAAGTAAATCGTAATAAACATTACTTATTTCAAAATAAATAACGTCGAACAATGCGTCGAACACAATGACAGATGACGCAGGACGCTTGCAAGAGAGATAGATATATGTGTCAAAACAAAAACTTTTACTTTTATTTCTATTTATTCGGTATAATTACGACTTAAAAGTGATAAATATGATCATTATAAATACAAATAGGAATTAACAATATCACAAACATGTGACACAACTAGTATTTTACCGATTCCATACGTGGTCATTCTCCTTTATGTTTTTTCACATTCTTCAATATTTATCACATTCTTTGAAAAAAGTAATATGCAAAAACTTTACTATAATATTTATATTATCTATATTTCTCAGGTTAACGTAGTAAATTCATCCACCTCCTGGAAAGTGACCCTATTCCTGGAACACAAAGAGAACCAAGAAGAAATCCTCAAAGGTGGTGATGTCGTCCGTCTCTTTCACGCGGAACAGGAGAAGTTCCTCACTATGGACGAGTATAGAAAGAGACAGCATGTGTTTCTCAGGACCACCGGCAGATCTAGTGCTACAGCGGCGACTAGTAGCAAGGCTTTATGGGAAATTGAGGTTAGTAAAAAATACAGTACTTATATGTGTAGAAGGTAATTTTATGTTGGATATGATATTTTGAAGTGAAAACTTCTTTAGCGGCGTCGGGTATAAAAGCTTAAACTCGCGTCAGGACACGTGGCCTGATCGAAAAAGCGTAAGACGGATGGATATCAAACATGCTCAACGTTAATAATCAAGTTTTCACTTCTGCCGGCACTCCCCCAGTGCAACCCGTCTTTTTTTACTGTCACAGTATTTATAAAGTGTTACCAAAATTCTAATATTGTCACATAAATAGAGAGAGTGTGTGCTGTATAAATTACGGGATTATGTACTGTGAACTGATATTATCTTGTCCTTTACAAACTCAGATTCGAATTTACAACTTTTATTCAGATATTCAATAGAGTAAAGTTAAACTTAATTCAGTTTACTATTCAAGCAAGTTTTTTAACGTAAAAATCGTGTTTTACCTAATTCACACCAAATAATATGCAAATTGACCATAATAATAATTCTTATTAATATTAAAGGTAATGTTCTACTTTATAATAATGTAATTATAAAATTCAAGGTAGTTCAACACGACCCTTGCCGCGGTGGCGCAGGTCACTGGAACTCAATATTTCGGTTCAAGCATCTCGCCACAGGACACTATTTAGCTGCTGAAGCTTGTTCTAAAACAACGTGAGTAAAACATATCAATAATAATAATCTATACTAATATAATAAAGCTGAAGAGTTTGTTTGTTTGAACGCGCTAATCTCAGGAACCACTGGTCCGATTTGAAAAATTATTTCGCTGTTAGATAGCCCATTTATCGAGGAAGGCTAAAGGCTTATATATCATCACGCTAAGAGCAACAGGAGCGGAGCAACGCGGGTAAAATCGCGGGGCACAGCTAGTAACTAATAAATATAAAATTGCTTAAGACTTAGAGATTACAGAAAAATATGCATGATTCTTTATTGATTATTCGATTCATTTTATCAAACATTATTATTATCACTAGTAAACATAACATCCCCACTATTTTTGACAGTGTTTTCTTATCCTACACTGTTTTATTTACCATATTCCTCAATTAGTTTCAACTACCAGCTTTGCACATTACCTATTACCTTTTCAATAAATTACAGTGAAGATATTCTTCCCCTCCACACTACTATATCGAAGCTTTTTTACTACAACATTTCCACACTCCATATTTAATCCATTTGTTATTTTTTCAACAATATTACAGTGAAGTTTTCGTTAGCAGTGACACGAGCACCGAACCCGCGTACCAGCTGGTGTCGGTGCCACACTCGTCAGAGATTGCGACATTGTTTGAGTTGGACCCCACTACTATGACGCACTCTGACGCGCCCGTGCCTCAGAGTAGTTATGTGAGGTGAGTTTGTATGAAATAATGTATTTTATTCATTCAAAGTTATATATATTGAAGATAGATAACTATTCCTTTTGCACGTTGATAGATATCATATACAATATGTTTATTAAACGATTCTATTGAACGTTCTATTTCTACTTTAATATACATACCAAATAATAACTGACTGTATAATTTTTAACAACTTATTTGCGCTTTAATGACACGTTTGTATTAAATACTTTAAGAAAACTCCGTATAAGCATCGTACATGTCCTTTATTTTTATGGTTGCCTGGAAGAGATTGCTTTAAGCAATAAGGCCGCCTATTGTGCACTTACCATATTCATGTTTTCCATGTTAAAGTATATGTTTTTATTTCTGGTACTGTACAATGAAGTGTCATAAATAAATAAAATAAATAATAGGTCGTAAATAATTACTAATGTACTAAATAAATCGCGTTTTAAATCCGGTAACAATTATTTCATTCATAACTTTTAGGTTACAACACTTGTGCACGCACACATGGGTTCATTCCACATCAATACCGATTGACCAAGAGGAAGAGAAACCTGTTATGTCAAAGGTATAGTAATTAGTTTTTATTTATAGTGTAAACTCTATATAACGACACTCCATTTAACGTCAAACTCCGTATAACGTCAAGATTTCTCGACTTTGGTTGGTTTATATTGTTGTCTATACAATAATACACTCCATATAGCATCACGCTCACTCTAATTAACGACCACAATAAGACATTACAACTAGGAACTAGGACTAGGAAGTACTGACTAAGTTGCCGAAATCAATGAAAATGTAGTTGTTTACATTCTTTTTTACTGACATACCGAAGATTCTCAGAAATGCAGTCGTAGAAAAATAAAGAAAAAATTCTGCATGCCGAAGAAGATGGACGATCTGCCAAAAAATTGAAGAAACCTCAATATGAAGACCTTGATCAAGCGATGATAACATGGTTTCATAGGCAATGTCAAAATAATATTCCTGTCTCGGGACCAATCATGCAATTATCCTTTCTCTCCATTTAACGACCACTCTCTATAACGTCGAAAAATGCATGGTCCCTTAAGTGACGTTATATAGAGTTTACACTGTATTTAACAAATGTATTGCATTTTTTGGTCCTTCGAGTCGGATTCAACGAAAAACTTGAATATTGACTTTTTATTGCAATTATTCAATCAATGATCATAACTATATGTATATATATGTCGGGTGTGGAGTATTGTTCTCACCTTTGGGCTGGTGCAGCAAAATACCAACTTAGCGCCTTGGACTCGATTGAAAAACGAGCGATAAGGCTTATCGGGAATGAGACCCTCACGACCTCGAAATTGCACAGCTTGGAACATCGTCGAAAAGTGGCTAGTTTGGCAGTCTTCTACAGGATCTATCATGGTGAATGTGCTGAAGAACTGCACAACCTGATACCTGCTTCTCCTTTTCACCACCGGTCGAGTCGACGCGGTGCTGGTCTCCACCCCTATGTCATCGACATTCCACCTATACGCACTAAGCGTTACGCTTCTTCCTTTCTCGTGCGTACCTGTAGGGAATGGAACAATCTTCCGGCCTGCGTGTTTCCTGATAATTACAATCTGGACTTATTCAAAAGAAAAGTGAATAGGCATCTATTAGGTCAGCATGCTCCATCCTAGACCATGCTTATCGCTTTCCATCAGGCGAAGCGATGGTCAAATGCTTGCCTAATCTCTAATAAAAAAAATAAAAAATAAAAAAACTATATGTATTCAAATGTTTTCGACATCCTGGTAAAAGTTATTTGTAAGAAAGAGTAATGTTGGATAAAGACATCTTCTTTTATAAATTAGGTATTCTAAATCATCAGTGAGTCTTTATGAAACTAAAATTAAAGTAAGTCTATACTACATTGATACTAGAGCAAAAAATTAATCCGTACAATAATTATTTCATTTGTATGTTATTAGCCACAGTAATTTATATATAATTTTCCTATTCCACAGGTGGGATGTTCAGTAATAAAAGAGGATAAAGAAGCATTTGCACTAATTTCTGTGTCGCCAAGTGAAGTGCGCGACTTAGATTTCGCTAATGATGCGTGTAAAGTGTTGTGTGCACTTTCCGGGAAGTTGCACCAAGGGAATATAGAGCATAATGAGATGAAGTGAGTTTGTATGTTTTTTTATAAAATTTTGTGATCTTACCACAAAATTTAAACACAGTCCAACTTTAAACCAGGGGTCTGTCACTTTAATAGTTGTCTAAGGGCCGATTTTTCAATGTTTGGATAAAACTTATCCGTCCAATAAAGTATTACACGATAATATTAAAATGTCACGTAAACTGTCAAATAAGCCCCCCTAGTCAAGTGGCTTTCTGTTAGCGTAGCGTTCAATAGAATAGACTACGAATGTATGAGATTGACGTAGGCTATAGATAAACGTATCTACAGGTTACGTCAATCTCATACATTCGTAGTCTATTCTATTGAACGCTACGCTAACAGAAAGCCACTTGACTAGGGGGGAAGGGCAATTAGAATACGTTTTTAAAATGATAGTTTTATACATTATTCGACGAATAAGTTTTATCCAAGCATTGAAAAATCGGCCCTAAGTGAAATATACTTACCACAAAACCAGATTAAAGAGAACCCGCGCTTAAAGTTAAACCCTGTCTTAATTTTTTTGTGGTAAGACTGGTGTTATAAAGCTTGAGTTTAATAAGTATGGTGCTATGATACTTGCATTTCTTTGGCATCTTTTATCAAAATTGTTTCTTATAATAGTGTGTTAAATTGTAATTAATTGTTAACTATTACTGGTTGATACGTTTGCCATTTTTATGAAAAGGTGGCAAATTAAAAATATTAAAAGTAAAACGAAGAGAATTTATGTATCGTTTTTAAAATTGAATAAGTTTAAACTAAAGAACTGCGCTGTCCATTTATTTTCATTGTTACACTGTTATTAACAGTTCAGTTTCTTTTAAATCAAATTAAATGTCCACATTATACTTTTTATTTATTTATTTATTTATTTAAATTAAATACACACAACAGGTCACGATCTTGCCGGACCCATAGGCGACATATCAATTTCGGGAGCAGATCGCAACCCAACAAAATGTGTACAATTACTACTATAATGAGATACAGCTTACAGTTATTTAAAGCGTGTTACAATAAAATCATAATTAAAAATTCAATAATTAAATATTAGATATAAAAGAAAGACAATTAAAATAATTAAAATAATGCTTTCTTATACAATAATAACAAAATTACAAAATTAGACAACTAGGACATCATTTCACTATTTGACAAACATGTTCTTTAAATATGTTTATTCGATGATCAAATATATCAAAATCGGGAAATTTTTTGGATAAATCATTGTATAAACGGCAGAAACGAGATATAGGGTTATAAAAAGAGGTATTATTCCTGGTTAAAGATAAAGAAAAAGTATTGTTAGTCCGGAAGCGAAATGAAGCATTAAAATTAACAGTTGACAGTAGCGACGGAGAGTGGATAGATGAGTGAACGATTTTATGGAGTGTTATGAGTTCTAGCCTCTGTCGACGCTTTTCCAACGAGACAAGATTAAATTTCTCAAGAAGACTTTCGTAGCTAGATCCACTTCGTCCGATGTGGTAACGAAGAGAAACCAGCCTTAAGCAACGCTTCTGAAGTCGCTCAATGCGTCTGATGTGAATTGTATAGTGCGGTGACCATATGACACAATTAAATTCTAGGATTGAACGAATCAGGGTTTTAAACAAATGTAAAAGACTAGATGGTGTTTTAAAACCCTTCGTGATCCTTGAGATAAACCCAAGGAGACGAGAGCTTCTATTAATAATGTCATCGAAATGACTTCTAAAAGACAATTTGTCGTCAAAGTAGACACCAAGATCTTTAATGACGGAAACACGAGGAAGAAGCTGACTGTTAAAGCTGTAATTAAAATTTAATTTGTTAAACTTTCGCGTAAAGCTTATAACAGCACATTTATTGACGTTCAGGGTCATTTGGTTAAGTTCACACCATTTCGCTATAGAATCTAGGTCATTTTGTAGTATATAAGCATCTTGAATATTGGCCACAGTGGAGAATACCTTTAAGTCATCAGCATACATAAGAGATGGGCATTTTAAGTTGTCAATGAGGTCATTGATAAATACGATAAAGAGTAAGGGGCCGAGATGGGACCCTTGCGGGACGCCAGAAGGTATTAGAACAGGTGAGGATAATGAGCCATTTAGAGCAACAAGCTGACTACGATTGGACAGGTAGGAAGTAATCCATCGGAGTAAATTACCATGTATTCCCCAAGCACTTAATTTATTACAAAGTATTATGTGGTTTACTCTATCGAAAGCCTTGGAAAAATCGGTATAGATGGCGTCCACTTGTTGTCTTTTATCAAAGGCAGAACATAAATATGAGTGGTAAGTCAAGAGATTTGTAGTTGTCGAGCGTTGTCTTATAAATCCGTGTTGATTCGGAGAAATCAAGGGAAGGAGATGAAAATATAGTGTATCGTAGACTACTGCTTCAAATAATTTAGCCAGGCAAGATAGTATGCTTATCGGTCGGTAATTCTCACAGCTCGATTTGTCACCAGACTTCAAAATGGGTATTATGTGAGCCGTTTTCCATGCCTTAGGAAATGTACCAGTCTTCAGGGATTGATTAAACATGATCGTTAATGGAATCGCCAATTCCTTGCAACAATTTTTAATAAAGAGGGGTGGTATTCCATCTGGACCTGCTCCCTTACGCACATCTAGTCTTCGGATTGTTGTAATAATCTTCTGCTTACTGACTGCGATGTTGTTGAGTACAGAGTTGCTTAAAGATGCAGATATTGTATTTTCGGTAAATGATGAAGTGGAGGATTGCGCGCCTTGATAAACAGAATTAAAATAATTTGAAAACAACTCACATATCCCCCTATTATCAGAACATGTTAGATCACCATACTTCATCGTCTTAGGAATTGAGGACTTGGAAGATTTCTTATCATTAACGTACCGCCAAAAACATTTAATATTATCACCTGCAAGGCACTTTCAATTGAGGAGATAAAGTTATTATAAGATTTAGAAATAAGCAATTTACTGCGACGACGTAATACAGAGTATGTATCATAATCGCGTGGATTTTTAAACTTTTTAAATTTTTTGTGAAACTTTAATTTTTCACGAATACATCGTTTCAATGCGGGCGTAAACCATAAGGGAAATTCATCGATTCTTTTGGATGTTAAAGGGCATGTATCGCGAATGATTGAGTTTATTATGCCGTAAAATATATCGACGTTGACGTCAATATCGTTGGAACAAAGCACGTTGTTCCATTCGATTTGAGAAACTTCATACCGAGCACGTGAGAAATTACACTTATTAAAATTGGGACGCTTAGGTTGTTTGAAGCGGGATGATGGGTAGTGATTAACTGTATAATTTACTGTAACTGACAATGCGGGATGGTGACGGTCAACTCGGCTAATGGGGTCTGCGTCATTTACTGAAACACAAGTAATTGTTGATAAGACTAAGTCAAGATAACGATTATTAATGTTCTCAATATGATTAAATTGGTAAAAATTGCAAAGATTAATAGTTTCCAAGAGAAGTCTAGCTTTTTGATCCCGTGGATTAGAAGGCAATAGTGAGGAGTTATCAGAGCTTTTTAGCCAATCAATATTAGTAGTATTAAAGTCACCAAGGCATATAAATTCGTCAGTATTATCAGATTGAAGAACTATATTATGAATAGATTGATAAAAACTTTTGATATAGGGTAAAGTTAAGTCTGGTGGTAAGTAACATAAACATAAATGTATACGCCTATTATTTGATTGGGATGGGATAATCGTCACCCAAAGATCTTCAATATCACCCTCCCATTCATACCTACGAACCACATTAAGCCTTTTATTTATAGCAATTAAAATTCCTCCACCCTCTTTCTTTGTAATATTCGTTGTGTATCTATCTCTTCGAAAAATGATATAGCGATCATCGAACAATTCGTTATCATTTATAGAATTGTTTAAATTTGTTTCGGTTAAACAAATAATGTCGTAGTCGTTACTTAAGATATTAAGATAAATGTCCTTAGTTTTAGATCTTCTAGGCTATTCTGTAAAACACGCGCCCGAACTCGCATCTCACCTGAGTGAGTCGACTCACTTCACTTTCGAACGTTCGAGTTTTTGGTTTCGCATTCTGTAAACATCCGCTCGGCAGAGGCGAAGCGAAGCGAGTCTCACTTCGAAACTCACTTGCCGAGTGAAGGGAAATTATAGATTTGAATTTATCGACATTGTTATTATCTTTAAAATGCGGCAATTTAACACATTTTGAAGACATAATAACACTTTAGTATTGTACCGTGGGTGGAATTAAACTAAAATTGCAATTTTACACTGATAAATTCTTTAAAATTAAAATAATTCTAGCGTCACTGAAAAAAAAAGGACGATTGTCTGTGGTTCGTTCGTGACGTTTGTTTATTTCTCAAGTGGTTTTTTGTACCTAATTTTAAAGTTGCATTCTTTCTAAAAGTTTTGTTGGAGTTTTAGTTAATGTTTGAGTTTGGCTTTATTAAGTTGTTGTGTAGTTGGTGTTAAACGTGTTGCATAAATTATTTAAAGGAGAAAACTGCAAAAATAACAACTATGAGGTGAGTAGTTAATGTGATTCTTGTATTTAACTAAAATATTATCTTATACAACAAGCTTATTGAAATATTTAACTTAAAATCTTAAACATTTTAGCTCCTCGGAAAGGTCGTCTCATCCCTCCAGTGCCCAAGCAGAATCTAGTCGACTATCTTAGCAAACATCCTAGCTTAGCCAAGGGTTTTTCAAAAGTCCCGAGTGCTAGAGACGAAGCTAGAAAAACATGGGAGGAGTTGACTATCAAATTAAATAACTTGGGAGGCTGCACTAAAACATGGAAACAGTGGACAAAGGTAGGCAATAGACATATTATATAAAACTATTCATCTTATACCGTGTAGGTATCTGGCTTACCTACATATTAATAAACTTTTAATTTTGCTTTAGTATCTATTGGTCTGACAAAAAGAGTGCCGTGAAGAAAAAAGCTGCCCTAAGATACCGGGCACGCAATAAGACTGGTGGTGGATGTGAATCGGTGGTGGAGCTTTCAGAGGTGGAGGAGAAAATACTCACATTAATGGGCGGGGAAGGTTTTGCAATTGGTGATAGGCATTTGGAAATTAATCCATTTGAAGTAAGCTATTGTTATCGATTTTGTTGATCCAATACATGTATGTATGTAAAATATAATTATTCAATGTCATGTTCTTTTTTTAGGAAATCCCCGTCCTTACTGATGCCAACGAAAGCCCCACATTGCCGACTTCATCTATGATAAATGAAACCACAACTATTGTAAGTAAATACCTAGTGTATTAATAAAATATTACTTAATATTAAACAACTTATTAGTAAATGTTTCTTATATTGTTCTATAAATACCAAGTCTTGGATGAGACTGCTATAAATACGGAAAATGTTAGCATGGCAGATACTGAGGTATATATTAATAAGATATTATGAAAATGGTACTTTTTTATTGATTCCAGTATTTGAAATACTATGTTTTTTTTTCAGAGACCTCAACTAATTCAGCAATATGTTGACTGTATCCCGAATCCCGAACCTTCCCCTGCTCATACACCACCGAGAGCGGAGGTAACGAGCCCTCTGCAAGCAGTTACCCCCTCTGGCTCAGGCAACTTTCCTGCTCGACGTCGATTGAATGTTGCGGGTCCATCACCACGTCGTACTACAAGTAATTATGAGATTTATGAATTGATTTACAATATTTATAATCCATACTAATATTATAAATGCGAAAGTAACTATGTCCGTCTGTCTGTTACTCAATCATGCCTTAACTACTGAACCAATTTGCATGAAATTTGGTATAGAGATATTTTGATACCCTAGAAAGGACATAGGATAGGTTTTATCCCGGAAATCCTACGGGAACGGGTTTTTCTTTGAAAACGCGGGCGAAGCCGCGGGCGGAAAGCTAGTCAACAATAAAAATTTGGAAATACATACAAATAAAACTAAATAATACTTGATAATGAATTAAGGAAATAATAATAACATCAGAAGACTTGTCAAAAATGCGTCACCGCGACCGGTGGAAATAATAATAAATTAATATGTATTTATTTTTACGTTTCAGGGTCATCGAGTCGTCCACAACAACGGCAAAGAAGACGATCACCTCCATCACAAAGGCGGCAATCTCAATTAACAACCTTTACTGAAAGGTTTCTTAGCTTGGAAGAGCAACGGATTGAGATTGACCGTCGCTACTGTGAGTTACAGGAGGTGATGGTCAACTCACAAAGGGAGACCAACAGAATGACAGCAGAGGGCCTGATTGCCGTCGGGGAAGATCTTAAATTATTAGCTGAAAATTTAAAAAAATAAAATACTTTTATACTTAAGTAAATATATTTATTAGTTCTTAACTTATTTTAGTAGTAAAAAATTATCTGTGGTTTTACTTATAGTTTCTTAATTTACTAACATTAGTTTATAAGCCCTAATTGAGTTACTAACACCTATGAATATAATTTTCCGGAATAAATAATTTGCATTGATTTTTGATTGAATTAATTACAATTACCGCGTGTTCCTTGCCCTCCATAATTCATTTATCAATCTTTGTCTACATAGCTGACCAAGTGCAGTTTCATTGGGTACATCCTCATTTGAAGCTACACTTTGTCTGGTCCTATGAAAACCAGCCTCAACCTCTAGCTCTGAATTGAATATGGCTGGAGCTGGCAGGCCGGCACGATTACAAATATTGTGAAGCACGCAACATGCTATTACAATCTTCGAAACCGTGTTGGGGTCATAATGTAGGACTCTATGTGCTAATAGGCATCTAAATCTGGCTTTAAGGACCCCAATTGTTCTTTCTACGGTGTTTCTTGCAGTAGCATGCAGCTGGTTATAGTGATGTTCTGGTGTTCCCTCGTCTGCATTTGGAACTGGCACCATTAGGTACTGACGCTGCGGATACCCAGAATCACCTGTAACAATGAATATTGTTAAAAAAATAAAATGTTTTGTCATCAACAATTATATTTTTATTAGGAGTTAGGAGTTTTCAATGATTTCGCCTGCTCTCCAATTTTTATGAATTCCGTGAACTTCGGTAATAAAGCCTAAATTACTCAGAAATAAAGTAGTTTTTTTAATGATGAAAGAATTTTTGAAGGAATGAATCCAGTAGTTTTTGAGTTAAATATTTACAAACAAACAAAGATTCGTCTTTATAAATTAGCTAAGAGGTAACTCACCTAACAAGTACACAGATTCGCCTGTTTGTACTAATTGTTCGAGGTGGTCCCGAATGATGCAATTATTAAAAATAAGGCTGTCGTGAGTCGCTCCGCCATATGTTGCATCTACATGTATTATGTTCAAATCTGCATCTGTGAACTGCAAAAAGAATTATTTTACAACTATTTTTATGTGGCTGTTCTAATGAATGTTATAAAAAATATAGGTACTAGCAGCGTCTTGTGATTTATACTGCTTAGTTAATGATCCTATGGAATTGGTCCAAATATTTTCATTAAATCGATTTTCTATGGTTCAAGTGTGAAAGCGTATACAGACATTATTATATCAGGCTTACCATTTGTACATTTCTTGCATGATATCCTTTGCGACAGTAGTATCGTTCTTCATGGCAAGTTGGTCTCACCATTGTCACAAAAGTCCCATCTACACATCCTATTAGCCCAGGAATACTGAATTTCTCATAGAATCTGCAATAAGAAATAAAAAAAAACATTACTTAAATATTTTTCATTAACATGATAGGTTTATTTAGGTAGGTACACAAACCTTATTTTGAGTCTCAGTCTTTCTTCAGAATTTTGGGGAAATCTTATGTATTTTTTTACTATACTTGGATGGCTTAGGGCTTCTATGACCTCGTGGATACTACGAGATGCTGATGGCTGCGACACAAACGAATTTATGTGTTTTCCACATATCCTTTGATAGCTCCCAGTCGCAAAGAAAGAAAGTGCACATAACAACTGAAAAAAATGAATGAAATTTCTTGAAACTATCAAAATAAAAGGTACTTAATCTGATAAGGAAACCATCCATAATTAAAGTCGGTTAATAACTCAAAACGTTTTTAAAGAAACCGTAAGGGAGAGAAACTTTGGACTTTAACATAGGGTACCTACCACTTGAAAGGGTGACATCATAAAAAATAATCGGGGATTAGATGACGTTATCGTTAGTGGTTCTATGTTCTATGCGAGGAAGTTATGTTACCTACCTACATAATGGAATGTTTTACAGAGTTATGGGAAAGTTATCACAATATTCACACGGGATCGGGACTTCCGCAGATGAAATCACGGGACCGATGACTATTGTAACAGTAACTTTTTATGACATTATGAATACACATATAAAGCACTTAGATACATACCTTGACTCTAGCAGTTAATCCTCTTCGTCGACGTTGAGGTTTTTTAACTAAAACTTTAATGTCTTCCATCACTTGAGAAACTAGTTCTTCCGATAAACGGTAGCATTCAACAAATTTTTTATTTCGATTAATAATTTGCATTTCCCGAATGCTGGTACTTTGCCGGCGACTTTCTATTATATCCACAGCATTAGCTTCTCGTATTATAGCACTTAATATAAAATAACGCGCCATTTTAGTAAAAAAATATATAAAATTTGTATCAAATTTGTTCCACAACCACTAACTCACTCACGAACTCGGCACCTAATAGGCGAGTGAATTGATGACAGGTGAATTCGTATTTGTAAATACTCGAACTCGACGTTCGAGGTGTAAAATTACCTTACAGAATGCCGAATTCATACTTTATACGTCAAAATACTCACTTAGCACAGTTCGCCTCGTCGCCGCTCTCGACGATGTGGCGCCACTAGTACTGTCGAGTTTTACAGAATACGAAATCGAAAACTCACCGCGGATTCCGCGTTCGAGTTTTTATAATAACCTTACAGAATAGCACTGATCCTATTTACATTTTGATAAAATACGTCCATAAAATAGAAAAAATAAAATGACAACATTGTACATAAGTCCGTGTGAGTTAGGTTAAAACTAAAGTGCACTGAGAGTGTCAATGTTTTTTATTAAAATAGCGTTAGATGACTCATTTCGACGTACGTAAATCTTTCCAAAGCGAACCCAAACAAATTTAAAAGATTTTATTTTCGCTGTCCGTCTAGTTTCGTAGTAAAGGTATTTCATTTCAGGTGATAAATGCTCTGCTACATAAATTTTGGCAGGTGAACCTTCTATGCCCAGGTGGGATGAGTTTATGTGGTCATTAGGGTGATTTTTATTGTGACGGTGAATAGCGGAAATGATTTCATCCCGCTGACGCGAAGAGCCAAGGGTAACTAGAATATTACGAGGTCGTGGAGAAGATTGCGTCCTAGTAACACGACGGCAGGCGCGAATTGACTGGTCATCGCATTGTATTTTACACACCTCACAGAGTTTTTTGAATAGAGCAACAGTGTTCTCGTCCTTTCGCTCGGGTACAGAGTGAATCTCAAGATTACAAGATCTGGAAATGTTATCAATGGTCTCTATTTTTGTGTTTAATTTTAAGACGGATTCCCGTAAACGCGCGTTCTCAGACTGGACCTCTTTTAAAGTTTTAGAGACAGACGTCAGTTTAGACTTTAATTCCCTTTGCTCTTCAGCCAGGAAATCGGTTGTTTGTGTGAATTCTGATCGAAGTTTATCTAAAGCGGTGTTTATCTCTGACTTTATGGCGATTAATACTTTTTCAGAAATTGTCTCGACTATATTCTGCAGTTTTATATCGAGCAGTTGACCGAATTCACTGTATGGAATAGAATGCGAGTCAAGATGTTGAGGTTTCGCTAATGTTTCATCGTCGCAGGACATTACTGAAATGTCATGGGTTGAATCCAGGACGCGGCGTACTGGTGTATTATCGTTTCGGCGAGGGCGCGCTGCGATATTCTCGCAACCAGGGCATTTCCAATACTTTTTTAGTTGCGAAACCTTGTCACGATAATACTCCGAGGAAATATTCACGCATTGATAATGATATGTCCCTTTACAAGCCACGCATATAATAAGTTCGCGACGGTCAATTAGTTGTGGACATGCTAAGCACTGCATTATAAATTGTATTTTGTAATTAGTATGGACTTATTAAACAAAATAGCAGTGTTCTATTTAGTTCCACAGGCCATAAGCATTCAAACAGTGAGACGGCGTCGAAAAGGTCTTAAGCGCCATGCATATCGCGGCGCTTACGCGTTTTGCCGTGAAGCTGCTTTGTCGATGACCGAACGGTAGTTTTATATTCAAGTAGGAATATTTTTTCACGGATTGTACCTTTATTGTTTATTGGGGATCACTTATGGTGCACTTTTAACGTCTATAAGCACTACACACATTAACTCACTAATTATTAAGAGAAAATGGGTCAATCAATTTTTAAAGGTCCCGATCATAATTTTCTCGTATTTTTTTTTTTAACTTAATTTTCAGCATTTTACTATTTCATTTAGAAGATAATTCTTCGGAGATTAAGATTATATAGGCAGCAGTGATGTTGATTAAATACATTTGTGGATTTAACTTCACGAACCGATCTATTCACGGGAAATAATGTCCTTTGGACAACTTACACAATAGTACTTTTTTAAATGTTAAATTCCCTTCAGAATTAAAATAAATTCTTCTAATATTAAATAATAAATAATATTTTGATATTTGTTCTATTTACACCCAAAATACGAAATATTTTTATTAAAATTGAAACGAATGATGTCTTTTGAACAACCAAACAATGTTTCATATATAAAAAAGTTTCAATAAAGCGGAAATAGTGATATTTTTTACAAAAAAACTATTAAGGCGAGGTTGTTACGTATCGTATTATTGATTTTACTTAATTAAAATGAACTGATTCTCGATATAACTGAATGAATGAAGTATAATGTGATTTTCATATGGGGACATCTTAGTCGTCTTGATTTTTGAAATGTTAAAATTACAATTAAACTAGACATAAAATCGCGTAATAAAAATGTGTTCCCGAAACAGCCGAGTAATAAACAAAACATGAACTATTTAACTGTTAAAGTATAAGTTTTATATAATTATTGTCCTAGGGACAACCAAATTGTCCATGGTACAACCACTTTGGTTGGCCAAGTGACTGGTTGTCCGCGGGACATTTTTAAAATTTTGACCCGCCAAGCAAATACTATTGTTATTTTATATATTAATCTCAGCTCACACTAAATTATAGACGAAAGCGCATCTCGTGTAGTATAATTGATAACAATGCATCAAGTACTTATGTTTTAATCACAGTTGTCTGACGGACTGACAATAAAGCCACCCCACACTCACCAACGTTGCTCGGACGATTGTTGCCGTGATTTTATACAAATCAAAATGGCGTTTGAGCCCGACAGTTAATTATTGTGTTTAGCTTGTTGTTTAGGAATCTACCGCACACTCTGTGTTTTGTTTCCATAACTAAATTACGGTTGTCTGTGAGACCTGTGCCATGTAGATGATTTATGGGGACATAAGTAAAATGCCTGAAAATCGTATTATATCCAATAAAAAAAAAATATTTGTATGTTTTTATGTCAATAATCATTAACTGAAGCAAGAAGTGTATTTGGTATTTATGGTCGTGATAGTATGTGTTCGTGATGCGAAGTTTTTTAATGCATTGTAGCTTGGGGACAAATGTGATAGTACTGGAAAATTGCATTTAGTCTCTGGACAACCATGAAACTACGCACAAATTAATAAAACAAGTAAAATATTGTTAACAATAATGTTAGAAAATATTAAAAAGAATATAATTAAAACCAATTTAACTCTTTATGATTTCATGTTTATTAATTATCGTTCAGGGACATGATGCGTGTACCGTCGGACCATTAAAAGTTGATCGACCCAAATAACACTTTTAACTATTTTTAACGACATAAAATACTTGAGTAATCACAATAACTTGTTAACTGTACGGTACGCGTTGAATGTTATGTTGTTTTTATTATGTTTTTCTGTACACACTATATAAAAAACTTTATTTCAGAGCCTTAACCTGTCTCCTTCAAGACATAGTGTATTTCATAGCGGGCTATGAGAACGAGCCCAACAAATCTAAAGCCCTGGACCTCGTTGTTGAAAACCCTAATCGCGACAGACAGAAACTACTACGAGAACAATATATATTGAGACAGCTGTTTAAGATATTACAGGTATGTTTTTGTTATACCTACTTTGATTATTATAGCATAACTGTTAAAATTAATGTTTGTCTGGCGGCTTAGTACTGTGGAATATTATTTGTAGGTTGATAAAAATTACACAGTATTTTAGGTTACATTTTTTGTGATATACATCTTTTATGTATGTAATACGACGTAATGCGATTTGCATGAAAATCGATGTAAAAATTAAAATTTATTTACAAAATTCTTATTTTGCATTTTAGACAAAACTATGTTTTTTTTTTACCAATAAATTACTTATTTACAAAAATATTTTTGAAGTGAAACTTCTTTATCGGGGTTGGAAAAAAATTTTGTGTAACGTTTTTTCTTTACGCGTGACATTTTTCCGTTACGCGCCATCTTTTTACAATCCCTAACACGCGTGATTCGACGTATTTCTGTAAAGTTGCATATAATAAATTATTTTTTGAAAAATAAGTTTCACTTCTTACGTGTGTACACTAGTACACGTACACGCAAACATTTTTTTTATATCTGTATCTAACGCAACTTATTTGTGTCTTTAACAGGGCCCATTCGAAGAATCATCAGAAGGCGAACCGTTCCTAAAAATAGAAGAATTATACGATCCAAGATACGCACCATATAAATTCATATTCAGACTATGCTACAGGATATTGCGTCTTAGCCAACAGGATTATAGAAAGAATCAGGTATAAATTTTACTGCAAAATAATACTCTAATTATCCACCTTATAGCTAATGTAATAAAGTTGAAATTCCAAAAATGTACATGTACTTCCATTCTTTATTAATTTAATCAGATCATTTGCATTCTTTCCCTATATTTTAAGCCACCAACAAGACCAGTGGTTGATCCAAGTAAGAATAAGATCGACTGAACGCCATATTGTCACGTCATAGTTGTTAATTCAACCAAAAATGTCAAGAAAATTTATTTTGTAAATTAAACATAAAAAATTCGTCATAATATCGCTTATATGCTAGTTATTTACTGGTATAATTAATAATAATTATTAAATTTACTAGTATTTAAAAACCACTACTTATTTCCAGGAATACATAGCAAAACACTTCGGTTTTATGCAAAAGCAAATAGGATACGATATCCTCGCAGAAGACACAATCACGGCGTTATTGCATAATAATAGGAAATTATTGGAAAAGCACATCACAGCTGCTGAAATTGAGACCTTTGTTGGTATGTATCATCTGTTGGTATAGTCCTAATACTATTATAAAGGCGAAAGTTTGTATGTATGGATGTTTGTTACTCTTTCACGCAAATACTACTGAACCGATTACAATGAAATTAAGCACACATATAGAGGGTAACTTGGATTAACACATAGGATAGGTTTTATCCCGGAAATCCCACGGGAACGGGTTTTTCTTTGAAAACGCGGGCGAAGCCGCGGGCGGAAAGCTAGCTAACTATATATTTATTGGAATTCAGGGGGTAAATATTTCTATGATGACCAGTAGAACTTGTTAAGCTGGTAATATTTAATTAAATATGACAAAAATGTGGTTTTGTAAAGAATTAAAAGAAAAATCTTATTTTCAAGTTAAAAACACATTTTAATTGGTTTGGCCATTTATTAATTTATGCATTATAAAAGTATTTTATAATTTAGTATCGAAAGAGTGGGTGTGAATCGAAAATAAGATAAAATTTAAAACGTCATCTTATATGGTTTAAATTTCACCATTTACGATATTTTAAAAGATATGATATCTCACTAAAATGTATCTATATGATTATAGGTGTTATAAAACAATAAATTAATTAAACTTTGATACTATTATCAAGCCGATTTTCAAGATTTAAAGCTTATTTATTTTTATAACGCAATAGACAATTAAATAGTTTTCCATTCTTTGATCAATAACAACTAACAAACAAGAACATAATCAGCGAAAACAAATCAAAGTCCAGTCAGGATATAGTTTTGTAAATCCGACTTTAATTCTTCCGGATAAGATAGAATTTATCATGGTGTATATTGGACTGCTAGCTTATGAGTTAAGCCGTTAAATTTGTTGTTTTGATACGTTTGTGAAAATGTTGCGCAAAAATAAAATACGTTAATTGACAGAAAAAATATCCACATAGCGAAATTTGTGTGGTGGCTATAATGAAGACGTTAACAACACGTTGAAGTAATGAAGAAAAGCATATCGTTCTTAATATTATGTAATTGGTTTACCATAACTTAATTAACAGGCTTTTAGAACCGTAAAACAATCTTAAATTTTCGAAAAACGCTTATAATTTTAGGTAGGTTGTATTATAATTTATAACTAATAGTTTCTGTTAAATATTTTATTACTGTAGGACTTTTTTGTTTGGCATACATTTGATAAAATTCATTATTATCAATAAAATTGAATTATTTTAGTAGTTGTGTAAAACGACTAGATTCGATACAGATATTTAAACATTTATTAGTCACTATCACTACATAGTACAAAATAAAGTCGCTTTCTCTGTCCCTATATCCCTTTGTATGCTTATATCTTTAAAACTAGGCAACGGATTATGATGTGGTTTTTTAAATAGATAGAGTGATTCTCGAGGAAGGTTTTAGATCATTTATTGGATCTACCTATACGTTTAAGTTGTTTTTAATAATCAAAGGTTTTACATAAAGTTAATTTCTTCCAGGTCTGGTCCGTAAAAATATGAAGACCTGGCAGTCCCGTTTCCTTGACTACCTGAGTGACCTCTGTATATCCAATAAGAAAGCCATCGCAGTAACTCAAGAGTTAATCTGCAAGAGTGTACTTTGCGCCAATAATGCTGATATCCTCATCGAGACCAGGTTTAAACCGAGGTTTATTTTTTATTTCTAGGTCTGCAGCTCTGGTGTTGGTGTTTGTGGAATTCTAATAGCATGTGCTGTTTTAGAATTAAGTTTAAGTTATATATAGGTGTCAAGATTAAGAAGAGAAAAATTAGGAAGAGGTTTTTTTTTAAGTCTTTATTAGTAGGTCTGCTGCTCTAGGGCTATTTTGGTGTGGTTATTTCTAATTTGGAAAGGTGCATGTGCTGTTTTTGATAGAATAAAGTTAAATAGGTGTCGAGTTTATTGAGATTTTTCTAAATTGGTGTAGCAGTTCCGGAGATCATGTCAACAGTAAAAGGTGATAATTTATGGTTAGGTTATATAATAATAATATAGGTAAATGGAAAGAAATAAGCTAACTGTTATTTTCGTATAAATTTTGTCTGCTAGAATAACAGTGCACCGAAAAACTATCTATTTAATTGACTTTATCCTCTTCCTGAACAATCGCACTTATCTAATACGGTTGTGGTAATATTGAGTTTTAATACGCAAGGATTCACGTTTACTTCACTTTTTTTAAAGATAAAGTAACAAATTCTACAAAAATACCATGAATATATTATACAATATGTATTTTTTATTTGCAGATTAGTGCATTTAAAATATGAGGATAAATCGACGGAAGGCGACAAAGTATCGATGGAAGAAGATGTTATTTTATTTTGGAATAATAAACAGGTCCGAATTTAAAAAAAATATGCTTACCGTAATTTACAAAATATCTTGTCCTTTAGAATAAAAAAATATATTTTATAAGTAATTCCTCTTTCTAATATGCCCATTTATTTCCAGTCGTCAGAATATTTATCCGCCTTAGCGACTAAAGCGAAAGCGGACCCGCGAAGCGAAGCGGCGGCCATCTTGGATTACTACCGACACCAGCTTGACCTGTTTTCGAATATGTGTCTAAATAGACAGTACTTGGCACTGAATAGTTTGTCTCAACAGCTGCATATAGATCTTATATTGAAGTAAGTAATGTTTTATATTTTGAATTTATCGAAGCAAAGAGACTTACTATACTATTGAACATGCACTTTAATAAGTACGCCATTTTTGCCGCAAATGGAATACACGCCCTTAAAGTTCGTATAAATTAAGTGCTTTAAACTATCCAACATAGGCGCTCCATGTAGACGCGAGGATAAGCGCGCTCGAAACTACTGCGTGGCATATGAATGCTAACTCGGGTCGAGCATTGGCTGCACTGTTAACGCGTTTAGTTTCTTAACTTAGTTAAGAAGCACTTTTAACATATTTCTCATTGTTTAAATCTGCTGTAATTCAGCTACTTCCAACAAATATATATAAGAGACAGTACCCTCATAATTTTTAGGCATTAATCCATAAAACTTCATGTATTAAAGTACCCTTTTAATTTTCAGGCATTAATCTGTAAACCTTTTTCAGGTGCATGTCAAACGGTGCCCTTCCACACGAAGTGCGAGCCTCGTTCTGCCGGCTGATGCTGCACCTGCATGTCGACCGCGACCCGCAGGAGCCGGTGACGCCAGTCAAGTACGCGCGCCTCTGGAGCGAGGTGTGCGACCGGATACACATACACGAGTCAGTACTTGCTACCAGCTGTTCCCTGATGCTGCACCTGCATGTCGACCGCGACCCGCAGGAGCCGGTGACGCCAGTCAAGTGGCACTAGATTTTAATTACACATTACAAATAATGCAAGAATGGAATTCGACACAATTATTTTCTAGATAGGACTTCATAATAATAGAGTACCATGATCCTTAGGAATTAAAAGTTTCTTTATAATCTCGAGTTTATTCAAATTATGATTTGATTTATACTGATAATTGGTAATCATATAGCGCATACACTCCGAGCGCCTTACACGAGCCGCGAATGCAAACTGACTTTTAAAGATGTTGTTTTTACAGTAATGAAATAGGATCGTGTAAAGCGCTGACTCAGGAAGTACGGAAGCCCGTACAAATAATATTTGAAAATGATTGCATGCTAGATGACATGGCGAACACTGTTACGTGTTGTGTCTCTATCATAAAACCATCAAAATTTTATCAAATACACAATAAAAATTTCATAAAACTCATTTCAAAGCATCCAACAGTTTAAAAACAAACTTAAACAAAATATTTCCAAAAAATATATTATTTCCTACACAGTTACCAATGCGTACGCGGCGGGCCAGACGCGACTAGAGAGAAAGTGAAACAGCAGTTCGCTTCCACAATCCGCTTCGTGGAAAACTACCTTTGCAATGTGGTCACTAGGACCTGGTACTTTAGTGACCACGACCAAAACAAACTGACATTCGAGGTCGTGAAATTGGCTAGAGAACTGATCTACTTTGGATTTTATAGGTATGTGTTGCTTGTGTACATTTTTACTTATAATTTTTATTTTATAATGTGGAGTATCAGTTTTTTACGAAATATGTCGTTGCCATATTTTTTGCAAATATTTATTATAGTTACTAGCAGATTGCGTAGCAGTTTGAAATATCGATAATAACTTCATATGGTTAAAAAATATAACCTAAAATCAATATTTTACAACATTAGCAGTAATTTTATGAAGTCAGAATTAGGGAATAACCTTACTTTAATGCGAAATAAAACGAACTATAAAAATATCTTACGGGAAAAATTAACACTTTAAATTTTCACATTAAAAAAAACAATCTTTTACAGCTTCAGTGATCTCCTCCGGCTAACAAAGACGCTACTCAGTATATTAGACTGTGTGACCGCTATGGACCTTCTCAATGAGACCAACGCGTTGGCTGGTGACGTTGAATGTAAGATATTATTATTTATTTATTTATTTATCAATTCTTTATTGCACTTAAAGAGAATAAAAAAGAAATATAGACATTTAAATATAGCTTAAACTAAGTACAAATGGCGGTCTTATAGCTTTAGAGCGATTTCTTCCAGACATCCTTTGGTACAGTAGAGGAAAAAGTATAAAATAAAATAAATGGGTAGTGCAATAATAAATAATTATATTGTTTTTGTAGTAATAATAATAGTTGATAGGAATTGTGTTGAGTGGTAACAAGATAGCTCAATTTCATTTAACGACGGTACACGAATTCCGGAGATTGATTTCTTATAATATGTTAAGTTACCTTCTAGATTTATCTGGATTTGGTAATTTTAATGATGTTTTTCATTTTGTTGCTATTTACAAGCAGCCCAGGAAGGAGAGATAAAAAAACGTGAGTTATTATTAAATTTCTCATTTACAATCCGAAAAATGTTTTCGACATCTATTTTATAACAAAAAATATATAAATTGCATTATTTTTTGTTTGTTAGCGGAAGGTGGTGTACTTCGAACAATAGGAGACATGGGAGCTGTGATGACTTCGATTACACTTGGCACTGCGCATAATGTAAGTACATAATAGTTATAGTAATACAATAAATGGACAATGTTTTTGTTCTTTTGTTACGGTTAGGTACTCAAAAAACTCACTGCTATTAGAAAGCTACATGGCAATTTTTTTTCCGTATTAAGTTGCCATTTATAAATAGTTTTAATTTTATACGCTTTCTCATCAGTTCAGAATTTATAGATTTGTTTTCAAGTTTAATTTTTCTCTACTTTATTGGTGCATTATCCCCGCATACCTTTTTTACATGAATCGTCAAGTCTTCCACTGTTGTCTCCGGCAAAAGGTGCCATACATGCAAGTGCTTTTTCTTTTCCGCAGCTTTTATTGATGTATTTTCAGAATTTTTACCTTTTTTACATGCTGAGGCTGTTTACTAAACGTAATAATTCTAATTCTAATTCTAATAATGTAATATAATTCGTAAGCAGCAGGTGGTAGGAGGCGGGGCCCAACAGCGCAGTCCGTCTGCGCTTGCGCTGGCCAGAAAACACCCGCTCGTTATGGAAACCAAGCTGAAGATTATTGAGATCCTACAGGTTTGTTCCATTTTACAATTATTCTACTATTGTAATAAATGCAAAAATTTATGTTTGTTTATTTGTTTGCCACGCAAAAACTGCAGAACTGATTTTCATAAAATTTGCCACACATAACTTTGCTTACGCGGGAGAAGTTGCGGGAAAAAGCTAGTTTATGATAAAAAAATCATCTAAGATTCAAGGAATTGTATACAAAACAACTTATTCCGTGAACGAGTTTACTAAAAGTTTTCATGAATAATAAATAATAAAAATTACTTGGAAATTATCATTTATGAGTGATTTAAAAAGGACTGTGTCTGATAAAACAGAATAATATAATCAAATTAAATATCACGAATGAATGCAATGTACACTATTGGTTCCATCGTGATTTAACATAAACTCGCATCAAAATGAAATGTTTTAAAGAAAACGATACTTTAACACTTGTAAAGGTGATTTGACACTACCTTATTCGTGTTTTTATTTACATAACATACGATAGATACATGAATATAAAAGTGATTTCAAACTACCCTATTTTTTTAACCTTTGACGTGACAACGTGTTATAATTCGATAGAGCCGGCTGCACGCACGAAAAAACATGACTCATGCGGCGTTACCTCGCTCTGACTCATCTGAGGCGTTCCATGTAAGGCTTGAAGTGCAAGCGAGAGCGCGGAACGAGCTACAAAGAAGCACAATCGGACGTTGTCACGTTCAACTATTGTCTGTAAACCGACTTTACAGACAACCAATTTTTTTTTAAATAATTTCAGTTTTCTTCTTATAAAGGAACTTTTTTCGGTACATGAAAAGACCATATTTATGAAGTTTTTTTAATACCTACAGTTTATCCTTGACGTCCGACTGGACTACCGTATCAGCTGTCTGCTTTCGATCTTCAAGAAGGAATTCGAACAAGCGGTGGACAAAAGTGGGGACTCCCTTGGTCGAGCTGATGTGGAGGCGATAGGGCTACAGGCTGAGGGCATATTTAGTTGCCGGTAAATATAGTTTTTTATACAATTAGTTCCTAAAACCCTCTATTGGGGAGTTATAGACTGATAGTCTTATTTTTTTAAAGATTTGATTAAAAAATTGAGATAATATAAAAATAATTTTTGGGACAGTGAAATTGGTAAATTACGATTGAAAAGGAATTAAATTTATATGAAACTTTTGTATAAATACAAATTCTATGTTCCATTTATTGTTATGTGTACTAGTTCTGAAACTTGAAACTTTGCCTAATTTTATCAAAAGCGGAGTCATGACAATTATAATATGTATACATAATGACTTTTTCTTTGTTTTATGTAATTGAAGTACTTTCATTACTTATTCATAATTTATTTGTTATTATTAGGCTTATATTTAGAATTAATAAGTGACTAACGCATGACTTACATCATGGTGATGGGTGAATTTTAATTCGGGATATTCATAATCATAATTCATTTAGCAAAATTATTTTATGTACTTTTATCGAATTTTTCTAATGCCTTCAAATATATTTCTCTAGATAAACGTAGTTTTTAATTTTTATACTTAACAATACATTTAGAACATTAGATACTTTTTTATTAGAAGTTTAATTTTCGAAGATATTTCTACTCTAGATAGATATTTCTACTTATATTTCTTTCATATTTTTTTCTCATAATTTTAACATTTCTATATATTCAAAGTTATTTAATGAAATTAATTAACAATATTATTTCAGAGCAATTCAGACTGTGCCTGACAACTGTCTTCCAAAAAATGTAGATTTGTTAGTAAGATAATATATACTGCATGCTAAGTAGCATGATTTCGTTTAGGTTCGATGTAAGATTATTTTAAATAGCCTTTATAATAATTATGTGTTAAAAGGTCTTTGTATGGTGTAACAATGTGTTTTAAAAGTATGGTATTTTTTGTAAATTGAAATGTTTTCTGTTTAAAATAATCTTATGTCTTATAAATAAAGAAGAGTTAAACTTCTTCACTAAGAAACCGCTAACTTCATCTTACTTTTCCAATGAACTCCTATGTTAATACAAGCTTAATAGATTATTATTTTTTTATATAAGGAGCCAAACGTTATATTTAATTACTATAAAAATAGTAGGATTTCATTGGATAGTAATAGATCTAAAGAGAAACACGACAATAGACATTAATTCACTTGAATTTCCAAGTTAAATGACTCCAAAATACACATAGAAGAATTATGCATCTTATTTCTATTTGGGAAATATTACGAAATACAGCTCTTGTATTTCAGTGTCGTACTGGGTCGAATTTTCTATAAAAAATGATTAAATTTTCATACCATGTATATTTTGACTAACATTGCATTCTTCTCTGTTGCTCAAAATAAATGTATTGAAATAGTATGTGTGTGTGTGACTAACCAATTTGTCTGTTAGCATCCTACCGTAGTGTGTGTAAGTTTGATTTATTTCTTCCTTTGCATGCTTTTGGCCTAAATATCCGAAATGATGAATCGTTATGAACGAGTTTAGTGTTTTTTATGACTTAATGTACCGATTAAAATTGAGTTAAATTATCAGTTATATACTTGGTTACTGACCATGAGGAAAAAGTGTTTTTGACTACTCTTTTTAATGATTTATACATTTCAAGGTGTGTGCATGCACACTGCACAGTGATGTTATTTGTAGATGTTTTACATATAGTATTGCTGCTCATGTAATATTTTTATCTGCTCGTTCATGATTATAAAAATGATTTTTGCATGTTTTCATAATATCGCGTTATTTGTTGAGTGTTTGTGCATGGCTAACGTTCATCGTGGTTTATGTCACATCAAGATTTTTAGCAATTTTCTTTCCGATGATTTCCTGATTTGAGTCATTGTATGACCGCCCTAAACGCTTTTCTACCAGCTTAAAACTTAATCAAAAACACAATCTACGCAAGCTTTCTTTACCTTTTTTTAATAAATGCAAAAACGCCTCTCCATATCTTTTCCCTGATACGCTTTTCTTACCATTCCTTCATAAAACTTATAAAAACCATCCGATTCCGTTTTGTTTTCGCTCTATATTTAACCCTTGCTAAATACTTTCTTAATTTGTCACATATTCTATTCGCAACTATCACAAATATTAAAACTAGCTTCAATTCTAGGGATGGGTTAGACTTAGACGAGTGTGGTGGTCGGATGGTCCTTCGAGTACTGCTACAATTGTGCTCGCAAGGTGCCTCCGCAGCGCTGGTGTCGGGGGCACTTGCCTTACTGTTTAGGCATTTTAGTCAAAGGCAAGAAGTTTTGGCGGCTTTTAAACAGGTAAGATCATTTTTCAAGGTTTAAATATGTACGATATTTTAGCAAAGTCTATTATTTCTTCTTTTTGTATGTACATTTAATTGATTAGATTAATTTGTTTTCTGTTTTAATATTTGCACATCCAATAAATGGGTAGAATGTATTAGCCACTTAATATTGTAACCAAAACATCTGTAATTTGGAACTATATTCTTGCAAATAAATATAATTTGAATTTTCTTTTGATTTAAATTACATTTTGCAATGCTTATCAACTCGAATTAAAATAATTTATTCCTGGGATATTTTTTAAATACAATATGTATTTTCGAATTGCTATATAAATAAATAACTGTGCTCCGGGGCTTTACCCGCATTTCTCTCTTCCTATTTGTCTTAAATTGGTCAATAAAATAAGTTTTTAAAATTAAATTTTGTAAATGATCATCTCTAGTTTATTATTCATTGACAGGTACAACTGCTAGTATCAGACGCGGACGTGGAATCTTACAAGCAGATAAAAGCAGACTTAGATGTTCTGCGGCAAAGTGTGGAAAAATCTGAGTTGTGGGTGTTTAACAAGGGAAGGGCAGGCGCTTTGGATGATCACACTGGTAAAATCATGTTGATATTATTTATAAGAATTCGTTTATTAGATTTGGGAGTACTGAAATGTTTATATAGATCTCCCGAAAATATTCCTCTGCGAATAGAAGGGATGTGACCAGCCCTTTTTAAACTGTGAAACTTAAAAGTAGCAATATTACTGTAACTTCTAATAAATAATACATCAAACAAACTAATTTCTTATAGATCGTTTTTGTCCACACATGTCTTAATGGAGTATTTTAAAGACTTTAAATAATATTGGCCAATTACCTAAGCTATTCAATGCTTACAGAAATAAAAGGCACAGTAGGTCCCGGCGGCGCGGTGCTCGAAAGAAACGCGTCACTCGACAATGTGCTAGACACTTCTAGAATGAACAAGCATGACCATATGAATGAATATAAGAAGATTAAGGAGGTTAGTTTTATGTTAATCTTTAATTATGTTAATTAATATTGACATATTCACAAATTTTAAAGTATTTATGCAACAATATATAAACTCAAAGCTTCTTTCCTAAAAGAAACCTACATTTATCTCGAGTGGAATAGATATATTTTATGTTAATGTATGCATATGTTTGTTTTTCTCTATAAATACCAAAAATACAATATTTTCTACCTTTCCCAGTTAGAAGCCGTGTCAAATCGTTCCAAAAATACCTAAGCTGAAACTTAAACGAACGTATTTGCATAGATTTTTATATATGACATTATTAAATCATCCCCAGATCCTAGAACGAATGATTAAATACTGCACTCGTGGTAACAACGGCGACGCAGGCGCAGGCCGGCCAAGAAGACACGAGCAGCGACTACTAAGAAACATCGGCGTGCACCACACTGTGTTGGACTTGCTACAGGTATTGGAAAGATATTTTTTATACCAAAAAATGAAAAAAAAAATCGCTTGTAAAATAAAAAAAGAGGAGATAAATAATGGTCGAAAAAATTCATTTGCAAATATTATGTTTTTTGCAAAAAAAGAGAAAATATCGCTTGTAAAAAAAATATCTGATAAAAAAGACCTGAAAAAATAGTTGAGCGACAAATAATAGCAATAATTCATCTGCAGGTATTTATTTTGCTAAAAATGAAAAAAATATCGCATGTAAAATAGAAATTATACAAAAAATAGTTGAGCGACAATTAATCGCAAAAATTCATCTGCAAATATGCATTTTGTGACATAAGAAAAAGCTAAATAGACGTGTCAATATGACACGGTGGAAAAAAAGCAAAAATATGTAAAATTATTGTGTGTGGCACAGCTAAAATTATCTTGTGATAAATATTTACCCGATATTATTCACAGATGTATTATTAAAAATATTAAAACAGCAATACGCCAAAAAAATAATCCTAAAACATAATAAAAAAATTGGTTGTCTGTAAAGTCGGTTTACTGACGATAGTTGAACGTGACAACGTCCGATTGTGCTTCTTTGTCGCTCGTACCGCGCTCTCGCTTGCACTTCAAGCCTCACATGGAACGCCTCAGAGCGAGGTAACGCCGCATGAGTCATGTTTTTTCGTGCGTGCAGCCGGCTCTATCGAATTATAAGACGTTGTCACGTCAAAAATATTAAAACAGCAATACGCCAAAAAAAATCCTAAAACGGAATATTTTTTTTCACAACTTAGACAAGCAGCTATTTCTATCAATGTTACCCAAAAATTCCAGGTGCCACACGACGAGAACGACACAGCGATGGACGAACTTCTGGACCTCGCGCATGAATTCCTGCAGCACTTCTGCCACGGCAACCAGCAGAACCAGGCGATATTGCACAAACACTTGGACCTGTTCTTGAATCCTGGCGTAAGTGAATAAGTTATTTAAAGTTGTGGAAATTGCATTTGATTAGTTTTAAGTTGTGGGTACCCCTGCAGTTTTAAGTGCACCATATTTATCGATTTGTATTGTCGAATATATCGTTTGTTTATACAACGATTTCTAATACGGTAAAAAGTTAATACAATTTATTAAATTCAACTCAAACTTTAAACACAGTTGCCAACTTCACGCTAGTTCAGTTAGATTCTAGAAATTATCCGCGTAGAAAATATAGTACACCTTAAAAAAAGATTCAGACTGTCCTATTAGTTATTGAAAAACACGGACTAACTAAAAACCGGACCTAAAAAGTATTAAAACCATAAGCTATGTAAAAGTCTTATTACAAAACAAATTTTAGCGTTAAACTGTTCTCTATTGCCAATTAAAGCTCTATCTAATATTAAGCTATTGCATAGCTTCTATCGCGGGCCTTGAGCGCGGGGACCGAATCCAGAAATTCCGTAACGAAAGAAACCTCGCGCTCCCCACTCCGACGGGCACGGAGGTGTGGCTTGAAGGCATGCTATGCAATAGCTTTACCGCGGCAGTCCCCGAGTGCCACACGTCTTTTTTTCTCTATTGCCATTTACTCTTATCTATTTCCCCCACAGATCCGTGAAGCGCAAACAGTCTGCGCTATATTCGAAGAGAACGCGTCCCTGTGCGCACATGAGAACAACGATAAAGTTGTAGCGCATTTTGTACACTGTATTGAAAGCAGTCGTCGACATCCTGCGTATTTGCGCTTTTTGCGCACTATTGTGCGAGCTGGCCCGCAGCATATTCGCCGGAGTCAGGATCTTGTCATGCAAGAGGTACTGCCAAAATTATATATTAATAAATAATAAATAAAAATGGTTTATTTGGAAACAATACATAAATACAAACAATTTAGACACGACGATCGCCTCCTGTGCTAGAGACGATCGACGCCTTCCTGTCCAGAATTATCCAGTATTGTTTAGTTAACTTATATACTAGTAGTTATATATTTTTATAAAGTACAGAATAATTAGGAACAAATTGAGTAATTTTGAAGAAGGTTAAAAATAACATTGTACTGGCAACATGATATACGCCACTGGCAATATGGTATATGTTACTGGCAATAAGGTATAATCTACTGGCAAGAGTGTTTATGCCGCAGATAAAAGTGTGACCGCCGTAGCCAGAACTTCGTCATACAGGAGGCAACATTGTATACGCCACTGGCACCATGATATGCTACTGGCAATATGACATCTGCTACTCACAAAGTGGTAGAGGTCACTGGCAACCCGGTGTAAACATTTAACGATTTTTTTTTTGAAATGAAATGAAAATTTATTTGTATGAATTGTGGTTACAAAGTTATAATAAATTTCACGTCCGCACAATTCGCCAACAATTGGCATACACATATTTTAATTTTATAATTCTATTAATTTCTTTATTATTTCATGTTATTATTGTCATATTCCTGAATTCACTTTACTAGTTGGTGAATGCTGGCGAAGACGTGTTGGTGTTCTACAACGACAAAGTGATGTTCAACTTTTTCGTGCAAATGATGAGGCAGTACAAGCAAAATGGGGAAATGCCAGAGGCTTTAACGTAAGTATAATATTTAAATCAATCAACTTCACAATCACAGATTTATAACTTACTCAAACACTTAAAGTGAAGTCAGTTTAATAGATATTTTACGGTTTTACCTGAATTCAATCGAATTACAGATGAAAATGTAACACAGTAAAAATTTTAGACTAAATTACTCTGACAAGATGTATTTTTCTAATGGTAATAATTAATTAAATTCGTTGAATACCTAAGTATTCGACCAATAAATAAGTCTTATAAAAAAAAAACAAATCTTCCCTAACTTCCAGATACCACATCCAGCTCGTCAAACTTCTTACTTCTTGTACTTTGGGCAAGAATGTCTACACTGAGATCAAATGCCACAGTTTGCTGCCTCTCGACGATATAGTTGCTATGATCACACACCCTGATTGTATACCAGAGGTGAGTAAATATGACTTAATTGCCAGGAAAAAGCTTTACAAAAAAAAGCAACGGAATTAAGCATAGATTTCTACTTTCAAGGAAGTTCATGTAATCAAGTGCCTTTATGGACATAATATCTTCAAATATTGTACTTACATAATTAGATGACTTTTAATTCTAAAATACTTCTTCTAGTTAAATTAAAGTAGAAGGTTATATCATTGGATTCTTGTAAATAAAGTAAGGGAAAATATGTGAAATGTTTAGCAATCGTTTGGATAGTATTTGCACGCAACTTAAAACTTTTTCTGAACGGTTTATCAAAAATCCTGAACTACTTGATCTATTGTTCATATTTTATAACGAATACTACAAAAATATGTCTTACCGTTTCTAAAAATTCCAGGTAAAAGAGGCCTATGTAGGGTTCCTAAACCACTGCTACATAGACACAGAGGTGGAAATGAAGGAGATATACTCAAGCAACTACATGTGGGATTTATTTGAAAGATCCTTCTTGCAGGACATGCACGCTATATTACAACCTGATGCTGGTAAGTATTATTTAAAATGCGGACATTGATTAATATTATTTCAACTCAGCGATATAATACATAAAAATAAAATTAATAAGAACTTCAATTAAGCTAAAATTAAACACACATTTCGCAATATGGTATATTTTAGCAAATTTATAGTTTATCCGTTCCAATATATATTTGAAATTCATAGTTGTGTGTTCTTGTGGTGGATTTCGAAGATTTCATCGTTTAAAGGCCAGTTTCTGAATTAAGAATTGATTTGATTAAGGTTTAAGAAAGCTGTGTGAAAACATACAAGATAATATTGAAACAACATTTTATCATGGTTTGAGACGTTCTTGACGTCAAATACTCAATTCAGGAAGCAGCGTTATTATTATTAAAAAATGTAATGTAACCCAAAATAAAAAAAGAAATATTTTATCTATACTTATCTATACTTCTATTTCTACCCACATACAAGAACAACTCACATTCTACAGGAACATCAACAAGCGAAGTCAAACTGTCCAGCAGTTCGCGGCAAGCCTGGGTCAACTACGTGACGGATGTACTCATGCACACTATATGCACTTTCTTCAATTCGCCCTTTAGTGATCAGAGTACTACTGTTCAGGTAAGTAAATAGATATTGTAGTAAAATAACAATATATGTAAATACTAGCTTACCGCCCGCGGCTTCGCCCGCTTTATCTAAAACCTAATAAATTATATAATAAAACCTTCCCCTTGAATCACTCTATCTATTAAAAAAAACCGCATCAAAATCCGTTGCGTAGTTTTAAAGATTTAAGCATACAAAGGGACATGGGAAATAGGGACAGAGAAAGCGACTTTGTTTTATACTATGTAGTGATTTCGCAATCTAGGTGAAGAACCATAAAGTAAAGACAGAAGGAAATTTACTTGTGAAAATAAATGTTAATAGATATTTTAGTAGCTAAAAATAAATGTATAGATATTTCATGTATTACTAGTCTCAAGCTAGGTATAGCTTGTACTTATTATATTAGAAAGCTACAACGAACTAATCCACGCTCTTTTATAGTAGACCCTATAAAAATGTTATTCCCTTCATTAATTAAACAAAATAATCATGGTTGATTCTTTATCAATTCTACCGCTGTCATGGAAAATTAAATGTAAGTATAAAAAAATCAAACATTAGTTGCATTGAAGACATAATAAAACAACTATTGTATTTATTTACTGGATCGTACAAACATTTTATGCTCTTCTTCCTTTTTAGCTTTTATATATTTGTAGATATTGTGCTTGAATTTTGTACAGTTTTAACTGTAAAAATACTGTAAAAGCAGCATACGCTTAATTCGCTATAAGCACTATAATATATCTCCTTGGTTAGCTATTCCAATCGAAAAAGGACAAAGACCAAAAATCTCCTGAGATTCGAACAATTTAATAATAATAAATAATAAATACACTTTATCACCACGTAAATACATATAAAAAATAAACATACAACATGTTATAAAGCTAACAAGGCGGCCTTATCACTACTAAGTGATTTCTACCAGGCAACCTATGGGTAGGATTTTCAATTATAAAAATAAGAAAGAGGTGAAAACAATAGGTAGTGCAGCAATGAAAATAATATACACTATATTTATTATCAATTTACTTGTATAAAATAATAAACACTTATATACTTAACAGACTCGGCAGTCGATCTTCGTCAAGCTACTACAAAGCACGTTCCGAATCTACCAATGTCCATGGCTCAATCCACCGCAAAAACTCAATGTGGAAAAGTGCATCCGAACACTTAGTGAAGTTGGTGAGTTCAGGAAATAGGGTTTAAGGTTAATTCCGGTCCAGTTAATTGACCAGTATTTATTTTAATAAAAAAAAAAGATGTAATTTGTAAAATATTTTAAATTGGTTGGTTTGTCATTGCTATTTGCTTTTTGGAAAAATCTTCTGCAGTACTGTAAATATGGTGATGTCAAATTTATTGTTCAAAACTAACGCAAACCAAGTGAACTTTATCCTGTTTTAATTGTTCGAAGGTCAAACTGTATCCTAAACATTTTGCCGCATCTATAATCGAGCCAATTTAATAGGCAACATTTGACGTCTATCAATTTTATCTTCATAGGGTGGTAACCTGCTTATAAACATCGATTAAAGTGAATTAATCGATACGGGCTTGAAACATTTGTCAATCGAACTTGAAACACATGTCAATAATTTATGATGATTTTTATTCCCAAGTAATCAATGCATTCGATTCTAATTGTCAGATTTCGATTTTTAAAGTAACGTCTCTGGAATTTAAAAAGAAAAATGGTTTATTGACACAAAATTGTAGCGACGTCAGTTTTTTAAATCAAAAATTTTTTACTATGTTTAGAATGGTTTATCAGTCAAGTCAAATTCTAAAATTACTTGTATCGGTCATTATTATTATAAATATGTAATCGTAATTGAAAAAAGTTAAGCAAATGTGCAGTTCTAACAAAACGAAATATCATATTATTCTGTGTCGTCGTTACTAGGTTACGTTGTTGAATTTTGTTGAACTGTCAAATGTTGCCTATTAAAATGGCTCTACTATAAGTTATATTTTTTTACAATTTCAATTCCAGCTAAAACCCGAAGCATAGCCATTCCTCTCGAACTGGAAGCTAAAATCCAAACGGTGTTCGAAAAAGCGGCAGCACTTTCGCGGCAGACCAGTAAATGGCTGCTTGCTTCTAAAACATGCAAACTGGAGAAGATGGCTTCACAGGTACAGGAGTTATTTAATAACATGACATAATATATTGTTATAAGATGTACAAAACATAATGTAACAAAATAGACGGAACACTTCTATTGGCGCATGAAATTATACTCAACTTGCCTCTACCGGAAGTCACTTTGATATCGATATTTATAAAATCATTTTTGGTTAAACTACAGTATGTACCAAAATTTGACGTTTCATACTTGTAAAGAACGACAAAACAAGTTATTATTCACATTATTTACCTTCCAGAGCAACCTGCAGAACGACAAGTCGGTGATGGAAGGGTTGCAAGAGATAGTGTCACTACTGGAAGAGCAGCTACGACCACTGCTTCAAGCAGAGCAGTCGCTGCTGGTGGACATCCTGTACAAGCCGCACCGGCTGTTCACCTCGCCCGGCGAGCTCACCAGCCCCGACACCAGCGGCATCTTCATATCCAGGTATACCCTGGAGCAGTGGGAGCTGCTTCAAGCAGAGCAGTCGCTGCTGGTGGACATCCTGTACAAGCCATTATGTGGCTTGACTGCTTTTTCAACACTCATACACACACGCACACACACACAAGTCACAAGTTAAATGCTTGCAAACACACACTTTCACAATTGTTCTATAAAATCTTGTCCAAGTGCAATTCATAAGATATCTGAAATATTGGACTTCTGTCTCCGCAAAAAAAGATAAAAAGTAATTATTTTAAATAATTTGTTCTTGTACACAGGTTGATACGTCACACGGAGAAACTTCTAGAAGAGAAAGAAGAGAAATTATGCGTCAAAGTGCTACGGACACTCCGTGAGATGATGGCTGTTGATCCAGAATATGGTGAAAAAGTAAGCTTCAAAACATTCTTGATTTTCAAAATTTAGAGCAACTATTTTATCCCTTACCCAACTATATAAATGACTACGTCATTTTACATTTATTGAAATGAGTAAATATTATATGTATAGATTCCCACCCCCACAAAACAATCTAATCACTCAAGTTATACTCTTACACAGATCTATACCGAAATGATCTTATTTTATATTCTACTGTATGTTTTTTACTTGCAACAATTCTGCAACACGCAACATTCCAGGGCAACCAGTTGCGCAACAAGTTGCTATCCCAATACTTCGTGAACCGCAAATCCGAACCGAAAATACAGAGCGCGCCACCCATAGTTGCTGTCACACATGGACCAGGAGGTTAGTTTATTATCTATATTAATAAGTAGTTATAGAATAGATAAAAATAGCCGGATACATTGCTATTTTAATGCTAGGAAGTAATATTTAGAAAATTAAAAATATAGTGATAAACTATGACGGAAGGATAGACTCATATATATTATCGATATATGGCTACATTATATTTTCAAAGACAATATTTTAATCTTCTCTTTCACTCTCACGCATAAAACAGATTTCATATCTTCGCTAACAATCGATAAAAATGCACAAGTCGGGCAATTACCTTACTCTTATTGCCATTCTACAGCGTGTTCAACGTAGCTATAACTTTTATAACATTTAAGTAAAATGACATTCATAATATTAGCTACTACAGAATCATTAAAATTGACATACACATCATTTAAAATAGTGGTTACACAAAGCAATTGTAGAAAATATTAGCAAGATCAATATAGATATAAACATAGATATATAGAAACTAGAAATGTCATGTGTTTAGTTTATACTAGTGCAGTAGTACATATATTTTGTTTCGCAACGCATGCACAGCTGAAGCACTACCGCAGACGAAGACAGGTCAGTCCATTATACCACAAATTATACATAGCATAATTATTTTGTTCGTATGTTCACTTAAATTCACTAAGCTAAGCACTTGCTATAATAGACAGTAATAAATTATCTAGTACTTATATATCTTACAAATTCCTACTGATATTAATCAATCACAGGATAATTCTTACTGGTAAGTTTTGATCACGTCACAAGAACTACAGGAAAGGATTATGTGTACTTGAATATGTGAAAATAGGCAATATTTTGTTCCTTACCTATTTATTTACTGTTAGACATAATAATATATGGAAAACTGTATTTAAAATTTCATTGTTTAAACAAGTACTTTTTTAGTTCTATACAACATTCTAATTAATATACTCAGTTGATAACAAAAAAATTGGCAAAACGCTAAAGTACTAATATCAGAATAAAGAAAGAACATCATCCAAAGTTATAACAAAATATTTACCACATAAAATTAAAATAACAAATAATAAAATAATAAATATAAATTCACAGCAAAAGTGCTCATGCGCACGGGACAAACACTAGCGCAAGTACAGGCACATCTTGATAGAGAAGGTGCCTCTGACCTGGTCGTGGAACTGGTCATCAAGAGTACCAATAGACCAGCTATATTTCTGGAGGCTATACAGCTTGGTAAGAAAACTTTTAATATTATTATTCCAATTTGTTTATAGATTTCTCTTTCAAATTCTATCATAGTCTATTTATTCAACTAGATATCAATTGGACCGTCAAAATTGAAAATACTTACAGTTTTTTTTTTAACTAGTTCGAAAAGCAGTTTTTACAGAGAAGAGCCGGCAAAAAACTCTTTGCCTCTTGGTAGCATTTCCATAACAATTTAAAATGAGAAGTTTTATTTTCTCTTAAAAAGTAATTTTTGTTTATTTTGTTCAGGTATTGCTCTCCTGGAAGGTGGCAACCCTATTATCCAAAATAGTATATTTACTAAGCTACAGAATGGCGAGATATCACTGGCGTTTTTGAAGGTAACTGTTTATTCTTGATTACTACTACTAAACTAATTTTAAGTAATTTTTTTTTTATTTGCTTTGGGTTATTGTGTGACGCATCAATGAGAAAATTCATCGCGAAATAGATCTTTTATTATTATTTCCTTAAAACTACTACGTAGTAAACTGCTGCGTAGTTACAATATTCTGCATTAAGGTGTTGAAAATGTATCCTACTCATTTCGTGCCTTGTACATTTTCTTTCTCTATCTAAAAACACCGTTTCACATAAACATTAAACAACAGGTATTCTACGACAAAATGCGTGAAGCCCAGCAGGAAATCCGTTCTCTAGCAGTGAGCAGCACGAGCGGAGCGCCCACAGACAAACGCACCAGCCCCACAGACAGACAGAAACATTCCACGCCTGATGGTAAGTTAATATTAAAACTACCCACATTTTCTTATGTTCTCGGTTACTTTTATGGCCGATATTGATGGGTTGAAGGCGAAAAAAATAAAAGAAAGATAAGAAGTAAGGTAATTTATTCAATGATTTGCCAGTACAGCTAAGGGCGCGGGCACACGATGCGTTGCGGCGCCGCACCGCAAAGATTTCACCGTGTCAGTGGGCACACGAGTGGTGCGGCGCCGCAACGTTGTTATGTCGCAGCGGCGTCGTAGCAGCGATGCACAGCGTGTCCTTCCTTGTGACGCAAAACAACTGAGCGGTGCCGCTCCGACGTCGCACCGCATTCACCCCTCCCCGCCTCGTCTTGGTGGTTACAAGTCCGGTGCGGCGCCGGAGCGCATCGTGTGACATGCCACAGATATTTCTATGTAAGACGACGCAGCGACACCGCTCCGGCGCCGCACCGCCGCCGCAACGCATCGTGTGCCCCCGCTCTAACGAAATTCGAATGGACGATTAGTTAAGTCTTAAGCGCATCACACACGGTGAAGATACTATAATATTTTATGTTAAGATTCTCTAATATAAAATATTAAAGTATCTTAAGGTATCCGGTATCAGCGTTCTGACCATCATTTTTCTTTTTGTCATTGCGTACCTGTAGAACCGCCATCCTGTTACAAATGACCCGAAATTTTGTGTCAGTATCTCCCGGCCTATAGATGGCTTATCGCTTGGTATTTTAAGATATTGAAGGTAAAATATATAATATTATCTTCGTCGTGTGTTATGGCTCATAGGATTTGTATGGCGAGCGATAATCGGAAATATGCTCTAAGAAAATATATATTTTACATTATCTTCACCGTGTGTGATGCGCTTTATTTCAGATCGCCTTTGACACAATCATATTGTGTACTTATTAAATAATATAATTTAACATTACATTAATCGAGGCCATACTTAAATTTTAGCCGGATTATTTTTTACACGAGAGGAAAATTCAGGCAATAAACTAAATTTGCATTAAATCACGCTGACTACGTATTGCAATAGCAAAACTGTTGTGTAGTTTGATCATTTGCATTTGTATGTAAGATTTTCTATGACCTGCCAAGCTGTAAACTGTATATATTTTATTTTACCTGCTTATTGTAGTTATATTTAATTACTAGATTTCCGACCGCGGCTTCGCCCGCGTTTTCAAAGGAAAACCCGCATAGTTCCCGTTCCCGTGGGATTTCCGGGATAAAACCTACCCTATGTGTTAATCCAAGTTACCTTCTATATGTGTGCTAAATTTCATTGTAATCAGTTCAGTAGTATTTGCGTGAAAGAGTACAAACACACACACACACACACATCCTCACAAACTTTCGCATTTATAATATTAGTAGGATTAAAACTGCTTTTTACTCTATTCCTATCTATTTTTAATTTATCTATCAAATTAAATACTTAATTAAATAAATAATAATAATATTACCTTCTCAATCGCCTAACAACGGTTTAGAGCAATCTTCCGTATCCTCTCCCATCTCACGGAACCGTTGTATTAAGTTCTCTTCTGAATTATTTCTGAGAAACACGAAATATAAGGTTATTTATTATGCATACCATGTTTAAATATAAATTTATAGTTGAATCGTTTCTATCGGCAAAGAGAAATTTTCCTCACGTATATAAATTTTCCTGGATTATAGAATTTTTCCTGACGTAAAGAAATTTTCCTGGCGTATATAATTTTTCCTGACTTATACAAATTTTCCTGACGTATACAAATTTTCATGGCCTATAGAAATTTTCCCGACGTATAGAAATTTTCCTGACGTATAAAAATGTTTATGGCTTATACAGGGTGTCCCAAAAAGTAGTGATGAACGGAAGGTGGGAGGTAGAGGACCTAGAGGGCTATCCGAATCACCCCCATGTATGTAATGCGATTTTTCGTATTTTCGGAGTTATGACGTTTTTCACCTATCGCCGAGTACGATGATATTTTCACTCATGGTGACGTCAATTGTTGCGCTAGATGCTTGATTTTTTTTTGTTTGCTAAGCTGAAAGATAGGCCAATTCAGTATGGTAACATTTACTATCGTTAGATCTTCGAATGGAATAAAAAAAAGAATTAAATGCCAAGAAAGATAAAATTACCCAGTATGTTCACCACTTCAAGGGCCGTAAAAAAATAAAATCACATAAAAAAACATGCCTGGGTGACGTATCTATATTGAATGAATTCATATACCTACTTGAGTTTGGACATTATAAATAAGCATATGGCAACCACCCACCTATTCCCACCCACATCCCGTACGCAGGTACGCTATCCTCTCTATCCACAGGCCGCGCGTGCGCAGAATGGCTCAGTATCTGCATAGCTAGCGAACGTATAAACTCGCCCGGTCGTTGGGCGTCACCAGGGCCCTGGAATTATTATTAATTTCATGAACAATATCATCATCATAATTTTTATTGAAAACAATATTCATATATTTTTCTTTGCCTGCGGATTCCCCTGATGTTAAATTCGCATTAGTATGTGTCGTTTCACCGCTGTCAAAAGTTACCCATGGCCATGTCACATTAAAACGAATAAACACACTTTCGCATTTATAATATTACTATAGGTCCGCCCCGGCTTCGCCCGTGGTACATATTTCGCAATAAAGGGTAGCCTATGTCCTTTCTCGGGTATCAAAATATCTCCATACCAAATTACATGCAAATTGGTTCAGTAGTTTAGGCGTGATTGAGTAACAGACAGACAGACAGAGTTACTTTCGCATTTATAATATTAAGTATGGATTAAAAAATTATTCGTGTACTCAGGTAAACCAGTAACAGGACCATTAGTGGTCGGTGAAGATATGGACGAAGAAGTGAACAACGCGTGCGGATCCGCGGTACATGCCTACTCAGATATACATACTATGTCGCATGGTAAGAGAGATATTATATGAGTAAAATCTATTTCAAGTAAAGCATGAATTGAAGCACTGTCACTAAAAAACCTGTTTAAAAAGTTAATATTTGTGCGGGTACTTTAAGTTTATATTTCCAAAAAGGACAAATATTCCTTCCTGTTGCATAGCATTTACAAAACAGACATAGCTTAAATTTAAATTCTAGGACACAATATGATAAACAAAACAGTTCTTATAAGGTTATAAGGCTTTTTCTTTACATAATCTGTGGTATTTTATCCATTTTTTTTTATATCTGGAAACCTTATTATTATTTGTTTTCCAGTTTTTACCCCTTTTCAACCCAAACCTATCAAACATTCTCGTCATTATAGAAAAGGTAATTTCCAATATATTATGTTGTGTGATAAAGTCATAGATTGCTAGTTTTTGGTCGATATAATAATACGTTTTCAGCTCAAATAGGTCAGCGCCAGTGCCGTGAACCATTAAAGTGTAGTGCTTAAATTCTAAGTTTAGTCACACCCCGGACACTCCATACAAAATGATCGTTTTGACAGTCACACTGTAGAGACTGCAAATGTGTGTGTTAACGCTTTATGGTTGGCACATTTGTGACTAGCGTAAAAAAAAATTCGCGTTTTTCTGATGAAATACATCCGTAAACAGCACAATATCTAACCATTTTCTACGAAAAAAGATAATCACAAATCCAAAATAATAAAATTATTTTAAGTCAATTTGATTAATGTTGTCAATCTTCGTTGTATATCGTCCTTGCAGAAAAATATGGCCCATTTTATGTCTGATCGCGCGGGGGTGAGGTAAGTTTAATTTTGGCGGGAGGCGGAGAGTGTCCGTTCTGTAGCGTTTAGCTACTATTATGTATTCTGTGGTTTAGTTATAAATTATTATATGTATGATTCTACGGGTCTGTATTTATTGTCTTTTACCTGAAATAAATGTAACAATAATCAAAAAGTGCTACTCAATCTTATTTTATCCTTCAATATATCAGGAACAACAGTGTTAGAAGAAATAATGGCGGAAAAGAAACGGTCCAGTGGTAACGGGGATGTTCTGCCAGCCAAGGTGGCAGTCATGAAGCCTATCTTGAGGTTCTTGCAACTGCTCTGTGAAAACCATAACCCGGACCTTCAGGTATTTTGAAAGCTGTACATATACAAATTTTATATTTATCTTGGTACCCCCTAAGAATTAATAAATGTTCTGTTTTTATAATAAGCATCACAATCTAACGATTTGCTATTATTTAATCCTGTTTAGTTGTTATATTCTTAAACGTTTACGGCGATGTTACTCATTGAAGTTAAATTTATTTAAAACGAAATCATTTTAAGCATTTAGCTCATAACAAGCAATTTAAAAAACACAGTGATTTATAAAATGAACAAAACATTAGGCTAATACTAATACTGTATGGACATAAAGATTTACAATAATCTCCATTATTTTCTATCCCCTCAAAATTGCTAGAACCTTCTCCGCAACCAGAACAACAAATCGAACTACAATCTAGTGTCAGAGACGCTGATGTTCCTGGACTGTATATGTGGATCTACCACGGGCGGACTCGGGCTGCTGGGCTTGTATATCAATGAGGGAAATGTAGCGCTTATCAACCAGACACTGGAGACGCTTACTGAATACTGTCAAGGTATTTTTTTATCTATAATGTGTCATATTTATAAGCTCGGAGATACAGCTATGGTAATTTTTACCAGGATTTAACCATCCAGTAATTTGGGCAGTTTTCTAATCGTAATTCCTGTTCAAATACTGTTTTAATTGTTCTAAATGAAGTTTTAGTTGTAAAATGCGAGTATACGTGGTATCAGTAATTTTATTGTATTTTAATGTAAAACGCAAATTATTTTTGTTTAACGTTACGAATATAAAAAAAAATAATGTACCTTCTGAAAATAATTCTAATTTCCTGTTTTTAAAGTGATACTTTTATTACATCGTCTCAAACTTTTTGGTCTGTGTAGCGCATGTCGCGTGACGGTCGAACCGTACGATAATTATCGTACAAAGTGCCTAAGTTTCACTTTTACCGTGGTTTCATAAAACCACACAACATTTTTTTTGCAAAATAGTATTCTTTCCTAATAATAACATAAACTAATTTAAAAAAGGTCCCTGCCACGAGAACCAGAACTGCATAGCCACCCACGAAAGCAACGGGCTGGACATCATTACTGCCCTCATCCTCAACGACATCAACCCATTGGGCAAGACCCGCATGGACCTGGTACTGGAGCTGAAGAACAACGCCTCTAAACTGCTGCTGGCCATCATGGAGTCCAGGAACGACTCCGAGAATAATGCTGAGAGGATCCTGTATAACATGAACCCTAAGCAATTGGTAGGTTTGGTTTAGTGCATTTTTAAATGAATACAATGCTTTTGTGTGTTTATTTTATTTTATACACTGTAAAATGCTGCCAACATAACAAACTTACAGCACAGAAGACAGCCTTATCATTTATGTATCATATATTGTTGTCATAAAACCAAGTTTAGATACACTTTTAGCGGTTTCTTCAAAATTAATGAGTAATTTTTCAGAATTGTAATTGTATCAGTGTGAAAGAGTATGTTGAATTATAAAATTTAAAAATAAATATTTAATAATAATATAAATAATTAATTTTATACACAGGTGGACGTAGCTTGCAGTGCATTCCACCAAGAGCACGCGGACGCTGACTCAGATAACGAAGATGATGGACCATGTGCGGGAGTTTCTCCTAAAGAGGTAAGATATGTTTTTATTTGTCATTTGTTTTTAATTAAATAAAAAACAAATGACAAATATCCGTCATAATATCATAAATAAATCATAAATAAACAAAACGATTGATGAACTTTAACGAAAAAAAACAAAACAAATCTAACCAATGTTAGAAATCTTTCTGGATAGCCTTTGACACAGTCAATCACATCATTTTATTAAAGAAACCAATCATTACGGTTTAAGGGGTTATGTTCTGGGCTTTGTAAGAAAATGGTCGCCTGGATAGAAAATAATGTAAGAAGGCAACGGAGCTACTTATAGGATAAAATGTATAATGTATAATGACACCATATAAGGGGTTCCCCAAGGATGTATATTTGGACCTTAGTTTTCAGTATGCTTACAGATGCCTTTAACACAACGAGTGTTTATGGGTGGTAACGGGTAGTGACTATTAAAACTACTATACTTTCTCTACCATAAAAAATTGCGATACCTTCATCTATTTTTTTCACTATGAAATTTTGATTAATTTTCTCTAATAGTTTGTATGTGTCCTGAACTTTAAATACAAAAGTTTATTGTTTATCTCGTTTCGATGATGATCGATTTTTTTCGTTAGAAATATTAATTGGCTTGACCTTTGACGTCATTATATGTGTTAAATCGATCCAAATCTTATTTGGATCGTCGTAAATGAATGTGATACCACAGGTGGGGCACAACATCTACATCCTGTGCCACCAGCTGGCCGCCCACAACAAGGAGCTGGCAGCACTGGTGCGCGCCACGCCCAGCGGGCCCGCTGCTCCCGCACTGCAGTACTACCGCTCGCACACTGCGCAGATTGAGGTTATATGTGCTTTTGTGAAAAATATACGGTTGTTTAGAGCTAGGAAAATGAAAACTTATGTTCCTGTGTCCCCTATCTGGGGCAGAGGGCATCCACAGTGCTCCGTCAGGTGTGTCTATCGAGAGCTTCCCTTTTGATATGAAAATATTAGGGTTGTCAAAAAAATAATCTTTTATTTTGTAATTTTTTCAATAAAAAATAACTTTACATTTCTGCACTGTACACCCCCGAATCTTAATCTTTTACAAACATATCTTCAAAAACTAGAAACAAATAAATTTAGACATTGTTTGTTCAAATTAACTCATCCTGCCTTATTTTTAGCGAATGATTAAAACAATACTTCAACAATTACATCAACCTTAAATTACTTCTACAGATAGTCCGCACAGACCGCAGCATGGAGCAAATCGTGTTCCCAATACCAGAAATATGCGAATACCTTCCTGATGAGAGTAAACACAGGGTCCTGCAGAGCGCTGAAAGAGATGACCAGGGCAGTAAAGTGGCGGATTTCTTCTCGAGATTGGATAATCTGTTCCATGAGATGAAGTGGCAGAAGAAATTGCGAGGTATGTGTGGGGAAATGGACTGAAGTTATTAATGTATTTGGATTTGGGTTAGGGGTGTATTTAGATTAGTATGTATGGGAATTGTTCTAGGAAGGGATAGGTAGATGGCAGATGCACTTTTGTTTCTGTGATAGATGATCTATGCTTTATAATTTATTGATTAGTTTACAGTTAAACAAGAAATACGAACTATTTGAAAATTTAGACCTTTACATTTGTCCTTAAATTTATGTATTACTTAACTGACTCTCAGTTAAGTAATACAGTAGTAACAAATTATATTAATTTTGTTTTGTTCAAAAAATTGCAATGTAAGCTAAGCAATTATTTCTAAACTACTATAAATATAAAATGATGAAAAGAATCAACGTTGATTCTATAAAAATGAAATAATTAAAATAATCAATATATTTCAGGTCAACCATTCCTCTTTTGGGTGTCATCTTACATGTCGTATTGGAGCAACATTCTGTTCAATTTCGCTGTTCTCATAAACGTCATTGTTGCATTTTTCTATCCGTTTCAAGAAGAAAATCCAGGTAAGTGGTTACCAAGCTTAAAATAATGGGAATGAATTTCTCGGTTTGGTGTCTTTTTCAGGCATTTGTATTGTTCTGCAAAAATGTATATTTTTCTTTTTTTTATATTAAATATCAATCAACCAATTACCTATTTCCGGCATGACATTGATTTCTAGGACCTCTTGTATTTAAAGTAAAAAAATTTCAACATCAAAAGTGGGATACTCTTTTTCTGTAAAGATACTTTACTTTAGTATTTGATATTTCTACAGAATTAGACGAACACCTCTCCATGGTAGTTTGGATAGCACTCTGCCTAGCCGCGGCCTTAGTCACGTGGGCCCCGAGCTGGGCCTCGCTACGGGCCCTAGCGGCTTGCGTTATCGTACTGCTTATATATCTGCTAGGGCCCGAACCTATGTTGTGGCTACTGGGAATGCTTACTGTAAGTGTTACAAAATTCATGGTCTTCTCGTGAAATGACGTTAAAAACTTTTATTATTGGTAAAAACATCAACAGATGAAGTGAAACTATAACCATGACCAATCTCGTTAGAATCAGGAATGTCATTATAACAAGCGATATCATTACTATAGTCCTTTCCACCTAAGATGATTTCTGTGACACATCGATTTTTGACACGTGTAGAGATGTCGGTTACTGAAATAGTATCAATTGTTTCCGATAATCGATAATATTTTATATGGAAATGAAATCGATTTGAATAAAGTACCAAAATTAGTTTTTTCGGCATTTCGCCAACAATTAACTAAGGAAACTTAGCAAACAACAGCAACAAAAAGTCAACAATAACAATTAGTAACAATAACAGAATACCACGTAAAGTATCAATATAAAAATGCAACTTGTATACAAGGCTGACGCACTCGTACAGACGATTGACGCGATTGACAAACGATCACAAGATGGGCGCCGATTATATGATTTTCCAACACTATGATTTTTCAACGATCCATTTCATGTACACGAATTGCGTAGGTATTATATTTTTGTGTTGTTTTATTTTATTTTTCATTATATTAAACTAAACAATACTGTTTTTGATTTATAAGCTTAAGATGTTTCATTTTTATATTTTTGGTAATAATGCCGCCATAAAATAAAAATATTATGCACTAAAATTATTTTGGCTTTTTAAACATAAAATACGTAATTGGGAACACAATGAAGTGTCACAGGAATCATCATAGGTGAAAAGGACTATAGTACCATTCTGATTTGTTAAAGCGCTGTCAATATAATGGCTGTCAAAGCTACAACCATCATCAATGTCATAAAAATCATTTATACCAATAGAATCAACATCTTTACCATCATCATTGGTGTGACTGGCATCGTTTATAGCATGAGCAATGTCTCTAACATAACCTATGTTATTAAATTTAATAACGCCATTAGAATAAGCAGTGTTATCATCGTTACTATTATTACCATCACCTAAGCAAGTCATTAGCAAGTTTAAAATCACTGTCGTTATAACAATCACTATTCTGTTTAGTTTCAGCAAAATTATTAGTATCAATGTCATTACCATAAGTTTTAATAACATAAAATTAATATCCTATCTATGGTCATAAGTAGTCCATCTTTGGATTTTTTGATTGACATACTTTTTTAGTCTTTTACAAAGTGGAGAAATGAAGAAGAGTGACAAAAATATGTGAGACATAATTTTATAAACCTTTTATTACACTAAACTCATATTCTGAATCTTTTTCGAACACATTTTTCAACATTAACGAATACCCACACTTTTTTATATTTCAGATAGTAGTAAAAGGTATCCATTTAGTCAGTATAATGGGCAATCAGGGCACGTTATCCAAATCCCTGCGGGACGTGATCACGGACCCTGAACTGCTGTACCACGGGGTCTACCTCATCTTCTGCTTCCTGGCTATCTGCTGTCATCCGTTCTTCTTTTCTGTTCTGGTAAGTTATGGGACTATGTCTTAAAAATAAAGGGTAACTGTACAGTTTGATTTCAAAGTATGCATTGAAAATAAGGGCAACTTTATTTTTATTACAAAGTATAGTATACAAAACTCATTTTAGTTCGATTGATGGACATTTTGCTAAACCAATATAAGTGCTTTTGGATTCTAGTAAAGAGTCACAATTTTTTGATAATTGTGTTCAAACTGTGTAACAAATCTTATTGGACCTTAAATTAAAGAAAAATAACGAATAAAACTATCTTTAACAAAATAAATAATTTAAATAATGTCTAACTAGATTTGTAAGTTGTCCATAGCACTTACAATCACTTGACATTTCATTTCATCTTTAATTTCACCTATAAATTGATTTAAATCCCCAGCTCCTCGACATAGTATACCGCGAAGAGACCCTCTTAAACGTGATGCGTTCCGTCACACGCAACGGGCGCTCCATCCTCCTCACAGCTGTGTTAGCGCTTGTGCTGGTGTACATGTTCTCTATCGTGGGCTATATGTTCTTCCGGGATGATTTCCTGGTCAATGTGGATAGGTTGGATGGTGAGTAATTTGTAATGAAAATGAAAATGAACATTTTGTTTGTTTGTTGTACTTTGTGTTCGTCAAATTATTGCTATTATTGGTCATAGAATTGTTTGATATATCTTTTTAATCAAGTGAGTTTAGGGTATTGAAAATTTATGGAATACTTAGTGTCAAAAAGTGTGTAAATAAGTTTCGTGCTCATTTATATCAGAAACATGATTTTGGTAATATTTTTTCCACATTACTTATATTTTAACGTGTATTGATTGAAAACAATAATTCTGAAATAAAACCATAAAATCCATTATAAGATCGACTTTAATGTACATATTCTTCCAAGTTTGAGCTATATCTATGTAATGGGTGTACTTTTAACTGTATTTCTCAAACCTACAGATGATGATGATCCTCGCTTTGAAGTGGACAAATGCGATGACGATCCATCCGCAAAGTACCGCACTAGAGCTTCCCGTATAGTGTCTGTAGGAGGCGACTTGCGCGAGCGCAGCTGTGATTCACTTGTCATGTGCATTGTGACTACCCTTAACCAGGGGTTGAGAAATGGGGGTGGAATCGGGGATATACTGCGCGCGCCGGCTAGTTTTGTAAGTGTATAGGAGGCTATTATTTGCTTGTGTAACAAAAAAAACTAGAATCCATCGTTTTGACACAGAACAGTGCTCTTCTTAATTATTTTTAAAAAGCCAACAGCCCCTTATAGTGATTGTTTATTATCAGGTATCTTACCAGATTGTTTGCCTGCTGTGATTGCCGAAGACCTATCTATCTAATAAAATTCTGAATGTATCAAAATATTAATTTATTCATTCGGATTAAAAACCGTTTACCATCTCGTTTTTTCACTAACTAAAGTGGAAGGTGAGAGTTTACACTTCTCGCTAATAAAGTATGAAAATTTTAATAGTGTCGAAAATTTTTCCATTTTCTTTACATAAATAATATTTATCCAGGAACCATTATTCGTGGCGCGTGTGGTATACGACCTACTATTCTTCTTCGTGGTGATCATTATTGTCCTGAACCTCATCTTTGGTGTCATCATCGACACCTTCGCTGATCTGCGTAGCGAGAAACAGCAGAAGGAACTTATTTTGAAAAATACTTGCTTTATTTGTGGTGAGACTTTTTGTTTTGCTAATTTATTCTGACTAGCATCTTCTCTTATAATACTTTGTCTACTCCGTTTACAGTATTATTAAAAAGAGGACAGTTTTGATTGATTGTTTGTATTGACACGTCAAAAATGTTTTACCTCTTAAAAATTGATTCAAGAGCAGTTAATTAAATTTTTCTTTAATACTTTATAACATTCAAGCTCGGCAGAAAATAAGTTTGACATAAATTTCGTCAATTATAACGATCATATAGACGCAATAATAAATTTATGCTAAACTTCTTCAATCTTTGACTTGCTAGTTAATATATAAACATTTTAACAGGTTTAAACAGATCAGCGTTCGACAATAAAACAGTATCATTCGAAGAGCACATAAAAAGCGAGCACAACATGTGGCACTACCTGCACTTTATGGTGCTTGTGCGGGTCAAGGACCCCACGGAGTTCACAGGTCCTGAGAGCTACGTGCACTCTATGATAAAGGTAATTTATCTATGCTTTTTGTGGAAAATGACAGATTTTCAAAAAAAAAATTGTTAAAATATTCATACCAAATATTATGTGGATTTCACTAAGGCATTTGATAAGGTTGATCGTTTGTAGTATTCATGCTGTTGTTGATATGCATACTGGTTAATGCTGCAATGTTTGCAATGTATATAAACAATAAAAATAATAATTTTTCAAGATGGTTACGAATCCCTCTACTCATTTTACCTTTGTAACTCCTTCGGGGTTCTCCAAGGCTCACGACTAGGGCCTATTTTGTTTATGTTTTCTATCAATGACTTGATACATCAAATTCGCTACACATAATACTCTCCGTAGACGATTTTTCAAAAATATAGATAATCATGTAGATATTTAATGCCTACAAGCCGATTTGAATCGGACCAATCTGTTTTTAACAAGCTATAAGCATTTGATAACGTATTCCATCAACGCATATTTTCGATAAAAAAGATAGTAAGCCCATATCTGTTACGTATGCAAGTTAGAGTTCTTACTATTAACATGCTGTATAATTTGGTCATTTTTGTATATATGAAATAGAAGTGGACCTTATACGAACCTTGTGGTACCCCCAATGCAATTTTTTATTTATAAAAGCCACCATCCTTTATTAAGCAATCCATGCATATCTTTGTTGTTATATTGGGCACACTATTGTGTTTCCTGTATATTTTTATGATTATTTTTATTATTATCGGATATGTGTTATAGAAAACTTTATCAAACGCTTATTGAAAATCTCCATTTTTTTCAGTCGAACAACTTAGATTGGTTCCCGCGTCTGCGCGCGCTGTCACTAGTGGGCGGCGGTGAGGGTGAGGGCGGCGAGCTGGAGCTGCGCGCGCTGCAGGCGCAGCTTGAGCGGGCGCAGCTCGCCGTGCGCACGCTCACCGACCTGCTCACCGAGCTGCGCGACCAGGTACAGCAGCTGTGGCGAGCTGTACAATACATTGCCAAGGTGGACAGTGGGCTACACAACACGTTGGTACAGTGGTAAGCAGGCTGCACAACACGTTGGTACAGTGGTAAGTGGGCTGCATAACACGTTGGTCAAGTGGACAGCTAGCTGCATAACACGTTGGTCAAGTGGACAGCTAGCTACATAACACGTTGGTCAAATGGACAGCTAGCTACATAACACGTTGGTCAAGTGGACAGCTAGCTGCATAACACGTTGGTCAAGTGGACAGCTAGCTACATAACACGTTGGTCAAGTGGACAGCTAGCTACCTAACACGTTGGTCAAGTGGACAGCTAGCTGCATAACACGTTGGTCAAGTGGACAGCTAGCTACATAACACGTTGGCCAAGTGGACAGCGAGCTGCATAACACGTTGGTCAAGTGGACAGCGAGCTGCATAACAGGTTGGCCAAGTGGACAGTTAGCTGCATAACAGGTTGGTCAAGTGGACAGCGAGCAGCATAACACGTTGGTCAAGTGGACAGCCAGCTGTATAACAAGTTGGTCAAGTGGACAGCGAGCAGCATAACACGTTGGTCAAGTGGACAGCGAGCTGCATAACAGGTTGGTCAAGTGGACAGTGAGCTGCATAACAGGTTGGTCAAGTGGACAGTGAGCTGCATAACAGGTTGGTCAAGTGGACAGTGAGCTGCATAACAGGTTGGTCAAGTGGACAGCGAGCTGCATAACAGGTTGGTCAAGTGGACAGTTAGCTGCATAACAGGTTGGTCAAGTGGACAGCGAGCAGCATAACACGTTGGTCAAGTGGACAGCGAGCAGCATAACACGTTGGTCAAGTGGACAGCGAGCTGCATAACAGGTTGGTCAAGTGGACAGTGAGCTGCATAACAGGTTGGTCAAGTGGACAGTGAGCTGCATAACAGGTTGGTCAAGTGGACAGTTAGCTGCATAACAGATTCGTCAAGTGGACAGCGAGCAGCATAACACGTTGGTCAAGTGGACAGCCAGCTGTATTACAAGTTGGTCAAGTGGACAGCGAGCAGCATAACACGTTGGTCAAGTGGACAGCGAGCTGCATAACAGGTTGGTCAAGTGGACAGTGAGCTGCATAACAGGTTGGTCAAGTGGACAGCGAGCTGCATAACAGGTTGGTCAAGTGGACAGTGAGCTGCATAACAGGTTGGTCAAGTGGACAGTGAGCTGCATAACAGGTTGGTCAAGTGGACAGCGAGCAGCATAACACGTTGGTCAAGTGGACAGCGAGCTGCATAACAGGTTGGTCAAGTGGACAGTTAGCTGCATAACAGGTTGGTCAAGTGGACAGCGAGCAGCATAACACGTTGGTCAAGTGGACAGCCAGCTGTATAACAAGTTGGTCAAGTGGACAGCGAGCAGCATAACACGTTGGTCAAGTGGACAGCGAGCTGCATAACAGGTTGGTCAAGTGGACAGTGAGCTGCATAACAGGTTGGTCAAGTGGACAGTGAGCTGCATAACAGGTTGGTCAAGTGGACAGTTAGCTGCATAACAGATTGGTCAAGTGGACAGCGAGCAGCATAACACGTTGGTCAAGTGGACAGCCAGCTGTATTACAAGTTGGTCAAGTGGACAGCGAGCAGCATAACACGTTGGTCAAGTGGACAGCGAGCTGCATAACAGGTTGGTCAAGTGGACAGTGAGCTGCATAACAGGTTGGTCAAGTGGACAGTGAGCTGCATAACAGGTTGGTCAAGTGGACAGTGAGCTGCATAACAGGTTGGTCAAGTGGACAGCGTGCTGCATAACAGGTTGGTCAAGTGGACAGTGAGCTGCATAACAGGTTGGTCAAGTGGACAGTGAGCTGCATAACAGGTTGGTCAAGTGGACAGTGAGCTGCATAACAGGTTGGTCAAGTGGACAGCGAGCTGCATAACAGGTTGGTCAAGTGGACAGTGAGCTGCATAAAAGGTTGGTCAATTGGACAGCGAGCTGCATAACAGGTTGGTCAAGTGGACAGTGAGCTGCATAACAGGTTGGTCAAGTGGACAGCGAGCAGCATAACACGTTGGTCAAGTGGACAGCGAGCAGCATAACACGTTGGTCAAGTGGACAGCGAGCTGCATAACAGGTTGGTCAAGTGGACAGTGAGCTGCATAACAGGTTGGTCAAGTGGACAGCGAGCAGCATAACACGTTGGTCAAGTGGACAGCGAGCAGCATAACACGTTGGTCAAGTGGACAGTGAGCTGCATAACAGGTTGGTCAAGTGGACAGCGAGCAGCATAACACGTTGGTCAAGTGGACAGCGAGCTGCATTACAGGTTGGTCAAGTGGACAGTGAGCTGCATAACAGGTTGGTCAAGTGGACAGTGAGCTGCATAACAGGTTGGTCAAGTGGACAGTGAGCTGCATAACAGTTTGGTCAAGTGGACAGTTAGCTGCATAACAGGTTGGTCAAGTGGACAGCGAGCAGCATAACACGTTGGTCAAGTGGACAGTGAGCTGCATAACAGGTTGGTCAAGTGGACAGCGAGCTGCATAACAGGTTGGTCAAGTGGACAGTGAGCTGCATAACAGGTTGGTCAAGTGGACAGCGAGCTGCATATAAGGGTGGGCAAGTGGACAGCGAGCTGCATAACAGGTTGGTCAAGTGGACAGCGAGCAGCATAACACGTTGGTCAAGTGGACAGCGAGCTGCATAACAGGTTGGTCAAGTGGACAGTGAGCTGCATAACAGGTTGGTCAAGTGGACAGTGAGCTGCATAACAGGTTGGTCAAGCGGACAGTGAGCTGCATAACAGTTTGGTCAAGTGGACAGCGAGCTGCATAACAGGTTGGTCAAGTGGACAGTGAGCTGCATAACAGGTTGGTCAAGTGGACAGTGAGCTGCATAACAGGTTGGTCAAGTGGACAGTGAGCAGCATAACACGTTGGTCAAGTGGACAGCGAGCTGCATAACAGGTTGGTCAAGTGGACAGTGAGCTGCATAACAGGTTGGTCAAGTGGACAGTTAGCTGCATAACAGGTTGGTCAAGTGGACAGCGAGCAGCATAACACGTTGGTCAAGTGGACAGCGAGCTGCATAACAGGTTGGTCAAGTGGACAGTGAGCTGCATAACAGGTTGGTCAAGTGGACAGCGAGCTGCATAACAGGTTGGTCAAGTGGACAGCGAGCTGCATAACAGGTTGGTCAAGTGGACAGTGAGCTGCATAACAGGTTGGTCAAGTGGAAAGTGAGCTGCATAACAGGTTGGTCAAGTGGACAGTGAGCTGCATAACAGGTTGGTCAAGTGGACAGTGAGCTGCATAACAGGTTGGTCAAGTGGACAGTGAGCTGCATAACAGGTTGGTCAAGTGGACAGCGAGCAGCATAACACGTTGGTCAAGTGGACAGCGAGCTGCATTACAGGTTGGTCAAGTGGACAGTGAGCTGCATAACAGGTTGGTCAAGTGGACAGTGAGCTGCATAACAGGTTGGTCAAGTGGACAGTGAGCTGCATAACAGTTTGGTCAAGTGGACAGCGAGCAGCATAACAGGTTGGTCAAGTGGACAGTGAGCTGCATAACAGGTTGGTCAAGTGGACAGTGAGCTGCATAACAGGTTGGTCAAGTGGACAGCGAGCTGCATAACAGGTTGGTCAAGTGGACAGTGAGCTGCATAACAGGTTGGTCAAGTGGAAAGTGAGCTGCATAACAGGTTGGTCAAGTGGACAGTGAGCTGCATAACAGGTTGGTCAAGTGGACAGTGAGCTGCATAACAGGTTGGTCAAGTGGACAGTGAGCTGCATAACAGGTTGGTCATGTGGACAGCGAGCGTATAACACGTTTCTTAAATGGATGCGTATAACATTAAAAAAATTGTGTGCGTGTACTAGAGTACACACGTAAGAAGTGAAACTTCTTTATGACCTTATTTTTCAAAAAATAATTTACTATCTACACTAATATTATAAAGAGGAAAACTTTGTTTGTTTGTTTGTTTGATTGATTGTAATGAATAGGCTCATAAACTACTGGACCGATTTTAAAAATTCTTTCACCATTCGAAAGCTACATTATCCACGAGTAATATAGGCTATATATTATCACGCTAAGACCACAGATTAGAGAATAGTTACTTCGTAACTAAGACCAACAGGAGCATAGCCACGCGGGTGAAACCGCGCGGCACAGCTTGTATACAATATTACAGAAATACGTTAGTCTAACACGCTCGTCGCTTCGCTCCTCGCTACCTATTTAAATACAGTCAAAACCGTTTATGGCGACATCGTTTATAACAACATACCGGTTAAATTGACCAAAATGAAAGGTCCTTGCTGAATGTTATATGACCGCCTTATCGAAAACATTGGTTTTTACGGCATTGTTTACTACGACATACCGCATTAAGCGACCACATTTGGTTAATATTTTTGGAGAATTATATCTGTAGAACGACCGGCTCAGCTGTATTGTAAACAATTTGAATAGGTAACTGTATCCACATCTGGCACAGTATAATAGTCAATGGCTATTATCGTAAAAGTAATCAAAGTTTAGGGTCTTTTGTAATTCTTAGAAACAAAGCACATGCATATTTTGATTGGATATAAAGAGTTTGAGGTTTATTCTTATAAATATTGAATTCACAAAATCATATATGAACACCAATCAAGCAAACACGTGTTAACGTGAGTCATAGATTTATTAATGTTTTAAAAAATTCAATCAAAAACTGAGGTTAATTTAAATACAATTTTAGAAAAATAAATACCACAATTAAATTATAAATTATATATTATATTATAATTATATAAATAATTTATAAATATATATATAATATATAAATAATATAATTATATATATTATATTATATAAATTATTAAATTAAATAGATACCATAATTCCACCCACGTGTTAGTGTATTGAAAAATACAATCAAAAAGTGAGGTTAATCATAAATAACTTAGAAAAATAAATACCATTATTACACCTAAGTATTAGAAAAATAGATGTAATTACTTATTTAATTTTTATAAATTCACTGGAATTAGAATTAAAACAAACCCTTTGATTTTGCTGATCACTTTAATATAACATGTATATAGTCAAATTACTTATTTACTTTTTTATAAATTCACTGGAATTAGAATTAAAACAAACCCTTTGATTTTGCTGATCACTTTAATATAACATGTATATAGTCACGAGTACGGCGTAACGCAAAAATGTCACGCGCGCGGCGTAACGTAACGTAACGCAAAAAATGTCTCACAAAATTTTTGTCCACCCCCGATAAAGAAGTTTCACTTCAAAAAACCTTCACTTTTTTCTGATTATCTGTTAAAAATGAAAAATGTTTTAATTATAATGACCATTACATTGACATTTACATAAAATATTTAAATGTTGTTTTTCCCAGATGACAGAGCAGCGCAAGCAAAAACAGCGCATCGGATTGCTCAACTCGACATCAGCGTACCTGCACAACCTGCAGATGAACTTGCCGCCCTGAGACACGCGATAATAAGCTCTATTCATATTGTACCCAGATACTATATTTGTTTACATGATTTACCAATAATTTTGGTCTTTTCGATTCCTGTAAGGACGTTTTACGGAACTTTAATTATAATAGTTGTGTTAAAAGTTATTTTTAAAGTAATAAAATATGAATTTACGATATTACACTTGGTATGTACTTATTTTTGGATCTTTTATATATTAATATTGTTTAACTTTAATCTTGTCTTTTCTCATATCTCTCTGTTACCTTTTATTAAAAATCTTTAATATTTTAAGTGTATGTATGTTTTCTTTGTTGTGTAATGTCCGAGCCTATCGCACAATAATTTTGAATAATGAAATAATCAAATCAAATACACAAACGGTGAATGAATAAAAAAATATCAAAAATATTATGTCTAAATTATACAATTATCGATAGCAATAATTATTATACTTATATTATACGATGCAAACTTTTAGAGTGCAACTAAATGACACATACTCTAGATTTTTTTATATTGTCTCTATAATTTCACCAACAAAAAAATATTTTAAACTAAATCTGGTTCGAAGGACCATCGCATTTTAGTCCTTCGAGCCGGATTTTTTTCCAACTCTTACGTAATTCCTCTTTATATTTATGTAATTTCAAAACAAGTTGGCTCTACAAGCTTGCATCGTATTCTTAAATATTTCAACTATAGTAGTTGAGTAGTTTTAATAATAGTTGAGTCTAGTGATATTGTTACCCAAACGTTTTGTCATATCCAAAGTATTCGATATTTGTTAGAAACAAATCCTTTACTTTTCTACTATTAGCTGTTTCCTATATTGTTATACTCTCAGAGCTATTTATACAATGAATCTGAGCTTAATAAACCAAATCTTTTAAAACTATATTTAAATTGAGGCTAAATATAGCATGGAATACTATAAGTCTTTAACCGACTTCAAAAAAAGGAGGAGGTTCTTTTTTTATCAAAAACCAAAATTAATTGACCATGAATGAGATCAGTGAAAATTGGGAATTAAATTATATCTACTATTAGTTATTATATATTCTGTTATGGATGTAGAAAATATTTCAAAGGGATCATTTTATGTCTTACTGTCTCAATATTTCTAATTAAAAACAAATAGTAAAAAATATATTTAATTATATTGTAGTTTTTTCTGATGTTGTTAATGTTTACTTAAACTAATTGTTACTGTTTTTATCGGATGTGCAATACGTCAAGCTCAAATCCGTTACCTACTTACTAGTTAGTTAGATTTTAAACAAATATTAATAAATATTTAAATCTTTTAAAGATCTGTTTTACAAATATTATTTTCGGCGTTAGTTGTTTTTTTACTTACATGGGATATAGTGAAACTATTGAATAAAGTTTTTTTTATAGCACCCAAGGTTTCTGTGTTTGTTAAATGTATTTAGTTAAGTTATTTTGTAAGTATACGGTTGTTTTAATTGAGTAATGGTTTCTAGGAATGGGTTTATACAGAAAATATTTTTTTTTGCAAATGAAATTATTTATTTGAAAATTTATCTAAATATTTTTTCTCAATTGTTTACTTAGTTAAAATTGAGTTTTAGTGAAAAAATGAAGTATCAACAGACTTGGGTTTTTATGATTATCTACCAATGATACGTGCTCGAATATTTGTATTCCTATAAAGAACAATTAATTAATTTCACATTTATACAAATATAGTGCCATTTTGATATTGCAGTGAGACGTTAGATATATTTAATTGTTATTGTTTGTAATAATTTAATATTATAATACAGAGGAAATATGTTAATCCAATCAATAAGAAATACAGCAGAAATACTCGAAAAATAATAATTGAATGGGCAAATTATGAAATAAAAATGGTTTAACGCATTTGTTTTTAAAAATACATTCCGATTGCAGTTATTTTAGTATCTGTCGTACTTAAAAAACACTTTTTCCAATGTTTTTGATAAATTTATCTATTTCTAAGCTCTTTAATATCTTATACAAACATTCCTTTGTTCGTCAGATCTGTATTTTCGAATCTATTGTTACTTGTTAGACGTAGAGTAGTGATCGTGTACTTGACTGCAATCATTTTTGTTAAAAAAATAAATGATATGGCACATTTTCTCGTTTTATTTTTACCCAGAAACATACACACATTTTAACTCAAAAAGTCTAATGACCGCTAAGCTATTAGTGTGTCAAAAAGATACATCATGATTACTATAATAATTCAATTTATTCACAAAGTTAGCATACTCTTTAGATCCACCAATGAGAGGAACGTAGCGTCAACAACAAAATCACATAAATCCATTTACCAACTCCTTGGTACATTGTTAAACGCGTGTGCGTAGAACTCCTGGGTTCGATTCCCGGTGGAGACTAACAAAAAAAATGTCTTGCACGACATAGAAGCCATATCAACTACTTGTTTAAAAAGAAAATCGATCAGAAGTAGGTATACACAGTCCATTGTCCCATACCCCACAAGGACTCCTAACTCCTAGAGACCTAAGATTTAAACAACACTTCGAACAAAATGCAAATTAAATCAAAACTACAATTTGTATCAAAATATAGTGCCTCTATTTTATAATTTATGCAAAACAACGAGCATGTAGTTTAAATACGAAAATATCGATTAAACGTTTATAGATACATAATTTTATATTTATGCAAAATTTTACTTCAACACATTTTTAACATTACAAAAAATCTTTTACAGTTTTTCGTCCAACCACAGACTAATAATAATATACTACGTATACGTCCAACCAACTTTTTACTCGCACTTTAAGATGGTTTAAGTACAAAACCATCGCATATCACTACATAGTATAAAACAAAGTCGCTTTCTCTGTCCCTATGTCCCTGTATGCTGAATTCTTTAAAACTACGCAACGGATTTTGATGCGGTTTTTTTTAATAGATAGAGTGATTCAAGAGGAAGGTTTTAGTATATAATTTATTATGTTTTTGACAAAGCGGGCGAAGCTGCGGGCGGAAAGCTAGTAAAATCTGGGCATTGTTTTCGTAAAATTTTTGTTTCGTACAAACTTCTTGACAAATACAAAAACAAATGAAAAGATGACTCAATCCACAGACTCAATCGCTGCAGTCGTTCACTTAAATTCTGTAAACCTCTGTAGTAATGTATCATGAAGATGCTGCGTGCGAAACGCCCGAGCCATTTATTCAATCGAATAGACGTGAACATATTAATTATACTTAATACTACTCTTTGGTCGTGAATCAAGAGTGCGCACGGCGAACGACACAGCCGCCTCTGAGTAAAAAACCAACACCACACCAACACTCCTTGGCTCGGGCGTGTCGTACAGAACCAGCATTAAATTACGGACACTTTGTTTTTCATGAATAATATGAAAGTGCTTTTAATGATTAAATTATATAGTTTATATAAATTAATAGACCGATACTCTGGTCTCGTTTATGTAGCGTGTGTACATTACTTGACTACTATACTAGTTAATTATATGTATTGTGAATTCTGTTCAATAAAATATTTTTATCACTTTATTGGTGTTTTATTTCTGTCTCAAATTCTACTCACCCAACAGAGCTTTCAATAAATATTGATTGGTAAATAGATATTTTTAAGTCTTGTAGAATCTCTTAGTATGCAGAATGTCTAGCCATTGTTTCACGGTGCATTTACATCAAACGAACATAGAGTTAGAGCTAGAGCATTGTTCCGTGATCTTTTAGTGTAAACGAAAACTCATGTTCAGTGTTTTTCAGTATTAAAAAATTGCATAGAATCTTTTCGAACGCACTAAGATCAACGAATGAATATTCTACGCCTGTTTACAATAATTTGACATAATGGGGTTAGAATGAGCATTCGCTCGTTTGATGTAAATGCACTTTTACGAAATGTATAGGTACTAAGTTAACATTTTAAGAATAGGACAGAATAAATAATTAATTCATATTTTTATGTGTTCAAAGGAAGGAATTAAGTAAAACGAAATATTCATTTAAACAGTTTATTTCAGTCACAATAAACAAATATTAACTTAAATAGAATATTTAAAAATTAACATCAATATTTCATTGTCACTTAAACCATATTACTTAAGAGTATTCATTATTGCAATAATACAAAAGTTTTGGTAACTTAAAAATATTTGACAACACAGTTCTTTTGAACCTACAGAACGCAACGTTTCAATTAATAAAATAATGGAATTTCTCATAGGCCTAAGGTGAATTTAGATTTTTATAAGTATTATAAAACTAACTAATCGCGCATTTTTATATTAATCAATCTTTAACAATTTCTCACTATTACCTAATCAACGATACAAATATCCCTAAAGAAGGTTCGAGTGAGTTACCAATTACAGTATAATTAAGAGTACAATTTAGTTGCGAAGTTCGAGTTTAAGTCACCAATTTATAGCATAATTTCATACCTTAAAAGTACAATTTAGTTTTCGTGCGCTATGTACTTTATTCGAAACATGTTTTAAGACAAAATTGGCAGAAATCGCAACCTGTGTTGCCAACAACCTTATAATTACCGCTCTAAGGGTTTATCTAAATTGGATATAACTAACTACTGCTTATTGGAAGTCTACATTCTACACACTATGTGACGCTAGTAACTAGCTCGACTAAACCTTAGCTGGTAAAAAAGTAGATATCTTGATTAATACATTAATTGATGACTAAGCATTAAGTGTTGAAAAATTATTTCTACTGTTAAGATAACACGAAACTGATTAAATACTACAAAATCAAAAAGATTGTATTCTATTGTTATTAAGGCTGTAAAATTTCATTTTTAATACCAGTATGTTATGTTATTTTTATGATTTATTTAATTAAGATATAAATACACTTAGTGAAACTACAGACACTTTTATAGCGCTAAATATAAAGATTAATGTGTTCATCTAAAAATTATTTATTGAAAATATTTTCGTACAATAGATTAAAATCAAGTAGACTCAGTACAATGCGATACTATGGATCCTTCATTACAATACATTTAATATAGCATGACTTACATAAAACGCGTATATAGTTTAGCATATGTTATGTATTCTACCTTATACATAACAGCAAATATTACATTTTCGAAGTACTTAGCTAAATACGGACAAATTTACATAAATTTGATTTACCCGTACGTTCTTTAAGCCAAAGCTCAGCATAAGATGTCATAGCCAAAGTATAAATTGTACAAATGTGATGTTTCTTTGGAATAAACAATAAATTAGAAATCATCGAGATTCCAGCTCGATTTTTCATACAATTCAATAAATATAATTTATATACAAACATAAATATTGAACGTTCTTATTTATAAAATGACTTATAACTAAGTATGGCTATACATATATGTTAAAGTGGATTACAGTTAATAATTTAATTATTTTAATATATTAATATATAAAGGCTTGAAAGTCGAAATAACGAATTAGCGACTTATACTTTTTAAAGATCATTGAGAAAATAGAGCCTTAACATAATAGACATAATAGCTATTTTGCCAAACATAGTTTTTATAGATTAAATACAACTCTTCGTTGTCCTTGTGACAGGGATATCTTTAATCTCACACTATGTTTCTTGAAACTGACTTAAATAAAGGATATTCCATGCAATTATGTATCTTATCTATCTTTACACAAATGAAGTAATTTTACTGTAATTATTTCGATTTTCAAGCCAACCACTATATTCCTATATCTACTTTATTCATAACTAAAGGTTCTCAAAGCACTGAGCCGAGGTCACAAGCGCGCACTCAACGTCCCCACTCGTTACTAAGGTTCTATCGCACTATGCTATAAGCTTGTTCATCGCCAGCCACACTTTAAATGCACTAGAAACACTAAAGACACTAAAAAAAACACTAAAATCACTAAATGAACACAGGGTAAGTTTGTTCTAGATTGTTCTGTTTTTGGGGACTAGCACTATACGATAAAAAGGGGAAAGAGTAAGTGTTGTGTAATGATGGTGTAAATAAAGTATTTTTTTTAATTCTATTGTACTTATACTTATAAAAAATAGAATTGGAGTAGTGGAATGTTGTTGAATGAGAAAGAATTGAAACAAAACTAAACTGTAATAAATATTACGCTTAACGGAATGGTCACTTCATTTCTAATTTAAGTTAAATTTTGTCTCAAATTTAAAACAAATTATTAGGGATCACATTATCAAAACTCATCGCACTATGTGTGTGTGGGGGAGGAGGTACCACATACCTAGTAACCTGTGTATGTCAATGCGCAGGTCACAAGTCAGTAATTCACTAAATCAGTGCGTGGAATGGGTAATACCTACGTATCTATGTTTTTAAACTATAAATATGTCTATATGTGTATGTGTATGTGTAACTATCAATGTGATGTGTTGTATGAACGTTTGTATATCTGTCTATGTGGGGAGGGGGGAGGGTGTTGGCTGACGACGGGCTGCAGCTAGCGTGCCAGCGTGGCTCACAGGCGCGTGCTCTAGATGTGTATGGTGTAGAGCCGGCGCTAGGGCGCGGGCGGGGGCGCCAGCAGGGCGCCGAACTGCAGCAGCGCCTCGCGCAGCGCCGCGCCCGCGCCCCCGGAGCCCCCGGCGCCCCGGCCTGCCGCCAGCGACACCACCCACGGATACAGACCTACAAATAAAATATATTAGACATAAACACACTATTTAACATGTACATACCGAAATAAACTCATTATAAAAACAGCCCGAATTCAGATCGAACTTAGTTTGAAATAAATTAAGTGGATCCACAAAGACTACCACTGTTTATTCTAATTTTATTTCATTAATTACCTTAAACGTACGAATACACGATTGTTGAAATGAAACAAAAAAGTTTTTTTTGGAACTAAAAGCTTATTGTATTCGTCTTATGTTCACATGACTATAATAAGATCTTCTTAAAATTTGTATCCCACCCTTTACATCATTCTTTTACCAACTTAAAATAAAAATATATCAAAAAGTACAAACCAATCAACTTATGCCACGCCGCGGTATCTACTTTTCCAGGCGGCGCGCGTTTCATAGCTTCTGTTAGTGTTGCTACTGCTTTTAGCACGAACGAGATCTCTGACACTTGTTGCCTGTAAACCACATCGCGTTTATAACCCATAGCCAAATAAAAAAGTTAAAAACATTATATTTATCATTTACAAACATATGCAATAGTAAGTGACTAAGATCCTTGAACCTTGGAGAACACCAATCAGAGAAAACATATTATTTAATTACTTAATTATATTACTTTTATATCTGATATTATATTTTTAAATATAACTTACCTAGTTAGTGTCTCGGCATTTTCATCGTCTGAACTATATTTCGATATGACCTCTTGAAACCGGTCCAACAACGGCATTATAGCTAGTGGGTCAGCATCTTCTATTTCATGGATAAAAAATACGCTTTAATGGTTAGACTCAAAACAAGAAATATGGTATTACCATTTTTTTTAATTCGTGCTTTGAAGAAAAAGAAAACATTGCTGTAGCGGACATACATATTTATTTATTTACACTCATTAATATAATATAGTAACTAATATAGTATAACACAATCCTTTACACACAATAATTAAGACGATTTAAGTGATATTATGGAGTCGAATTGAAGTGCTTTGTCACAAAAATAATAATTAAAAAAAACTGTATTAATATCAATAATTTAGCATAATAAGTGATACCTTCGTTGCCGGTGATGGAATCAGCGTCCTCGAGCATGGAGAACTGCAGCAGCGTCTCGAAGCACGCGCGCGCGAACTCTTCACGCTCGCGGAGGTCTTGTTCATTTTCTGTACACATTTATATAATTTACTCATTTACAATGTTATGGAGATCATATTATTATGTAGTGTAAGATATATTTTGTGAAGTGAAGATAAGTGTATATTATATTTCTAAATATGGTGTATGTTATCACGTTAATTATATTATTAAACCCATCGTTTGTAATATTGTTGCATTTCTTTAATGTAGGTACATAATAAGAATCGGGAATTGGGGAAAATTTTATTTATATCATATTGTTGTGACGCAAGTGTGAGATATATAATCGGTGGCTCGTCTTCCCTGTGAAAACATACTAAGCGCTGCAGTGAGTAGACGTATCGTGTAAGGTGTGTGGCGTGTATCTTTTGACATGTCGGTATCATGCAGCATGGCATTTGTAGCATGTATCGTATACGATATAGCCTATGGTGTAGCTCGTGTTCGTTATAACATATATCACGTGTACTATACTCACTGGGGCGGGCACTCGCGTCATGCAGCGCAGCAGCCCCGCGCCGCACGAGCAGCAGCGCGTGAGCAGCGGCTTTGCGCGGAGCACGGGGGGCTGCTCCGAGCAGCTGGGCACGCAGTACTATACTCACTGGGGCGGGCACTCGCGTCATGCAGCGCAGCAGCCCCGCGCCGCACGAGCAGCAGCGCGTGAGCAGCGGCTTTGCGCGGAGCACGGGGGGCTGCTCCGAGCAGCTGGGCACGTACCACGCCCACTACTTCGCGGGCACTGCGACCACCACCCACCCTGTACAAACACACGACTACTTAAGACCAACCTATTATAAACGATGTAAAACCTACTTAAAATTAATATAATGTTTCCTTCCATCATAACTGTCAAATATATTTTTACAACCAACATATTATCCTGTTGTTATGATGTAATTAGATAAAGTCAGTCACAAATAAACGATCGTCGTGAGAGAATGCATTTTTATTTCAAGCTTCATTCAAAACAGACATTTATTAATAATTCAATCCTCCAATACAAATTCAAATATTTTATTCCATGAACATGGGTACAATGTCCATGTTCCTTTGTTTTTGTTTTTATGTATGTATGTCTTTCACGTTGCAGCATAGCGATTTAACTATACGATTTTTTGCCAGAGTATTCAATAAATTATCTATTCCCCTTGAAATTTAACTACGCACACAAAGGTAGAAAGGTAGTATACCCAATACTTCTCAAGATAAAAACACCATTCTTAGTTTAAAAATATACTCACGAAGGTTCAAACATAAAGGTCTCGAGAACATCAGGCAGGATGTCCCAAAACTCTTTGTATTCATCCGGACTCTCTCTGGCCAATGGCAAACCTGTTGCCAAAACCTACAGACAAATACGTATAAAATTAAATTAGACAATAAATATAAAGTAAAATAAATATAATAATATACAAAGAAATATATACCTGCAGTAATAAAGAAGAGATCTGTGTATTTTCATCTGGTTGCTCTCTCTCGCGCTCGTTGCTTCGTCTGCGCTTTTCTGGACCACCTTTCTTCACCGCTGAATGTAAAGACTGCAAAAAATATTCAATTACGTTATGTCAATACTCGATTATTTCATATTTTAAAGAAAATATAATCATTAAAATATATGCAAATTAGTGTTATCCAACTCGAAGGACCAACTTTTTTCGAGTAATAATTTTATACATTTTTAACAAAATATAACAAAATATTTTACATATATTTGAAACAATTATTAAACTTTATTATTATTTATAGTACATCATCGAAGTATTGCTAACAAAAGAAACGGTTTCAACTTTAAAATGCAATTAGTAAGAAACAAACTAATTAATACGTATATTTGTACTAGCTGTATCCCGCGGTTTCACCCGCGTGGCTCCGCTCCTATTGGTCTTGCTTTGATGATATATAGCTTACAGCCTTCCTCGACATAAATAATAGTTAAAAAAAACTAAAAAACACGCTTTTTATAGAAAACCGAACTAAAAAATAGAAAATTGTTCGTTGATCGTTGTAAGTTGTTCGATGTTCGTTGTTCGTGTTCGTGTTCGTGTTCGTGTTCGTGTTCGATGTTCGTTGTTCGTGTTCGTGTTTGTGTATGTTCACATTCACATTCACATTCACATTCACGTTTTCGTTGTTCGTTGTTCGTTGTTCGTTGTTCGTTGTTCGTTGTTCGTTGTTCGTTGTTCGTTGTTCGATGTTCGCTGTTCGCTGTTCGCTGTTCGTTGTTCGTAGTTCGTTGTTCGTTGTTCGTTGTTCGATGTTCGCTGTTCGTTGTTCGTTGTTCGTTTTCATGTTCGTGTTTGTGTTTGTGTTTGTGTATGTTCACATTCACAGTTCGTTGTTCGTTGTTCATTGTTCGTTGTTCGTTGTTCGTTGTAAGTTGTTCTATGTTCGTTGTTCGTGTTCGTGTTCGTGTTCGTGTTCGTGTTCGTGTTCGTGTTCGTGTTCGTGTTCGTGTTCGTGTTCGTGTTCGTGTTCGTGTTCGTGTTCGTGTTCGTGTTCGTGTTCGTGTTCGTGTTCGTGTTCGTGTTCGTGTTCGTGTTCGTGTTCGTGTTCGTGTTCGTGTTCGTGTTCGTGTTCGTGTTCGTGTTCGTGTTCGTGTTCGTGTTCGTGTTCGTGTTCGTGTTCGTGTTCGTGTTCGTGTTCGTGTTCGTGTTCGTGTTCGTGTTCGTGTTCGTGTTCGTGTTCGTGTTCGTGTTCGTGTTCGTGTTCGTGTTCGTGTTCGTGTTCGTGTTCGTGTTCGTGTTCGTGTTCGTGTTCGTGTTCGTGTTCGTGTTCGTGTTCGTGTTCGTGTTCGTGTTCGTGTTCGTGTTCGTGTTCGTGTTCGTGTTCGTGTTCGTGTTCGTGTTCGTGTTCGTGTTCGTGTTCGTGTTCGTGTTCGTGTTCGTGTTCGTGTTCGTGTTCGTGTTCGTGTTCGTGTTCGTGTTCGTGTTCGTGTTCGTGTTCGTGTTCGTGTTCGTGTTCGTGTTCGTGTTCGTGTTCGTGTTCGTGTTCGTGTTCGTGTTCGTGTTCGTGTTCGTGTTCGTGTTCGTGTTCGTGTTCGTGTTCGTGTTCGTGTTCGTGTTCGTGTTCGTGTTCGTGTTCGTGTTCGTGTTCGTGTTCGTGTTCGTGTTCGTGTTCGTGTTCGTGTTCGTGTTCGTGTTCGTGTTCGTGTTCGTGTTCGTGTTCGTGTTCGTGTTCGTGTTCGTGTTCGTGTTCGTGTTCGTGTTCGTGTTCGTGTTCGTGTTCGTGTTCGTGTTCGTGTTCGTGTTCGTGTTCGTGTTCGTGTTCGTGTTCGTGTTCGTGTTCGTGTTCGTGTTCGTGTTCGTGTTCGTGTTCGTGTTCGTGTTCGTGTTCGTGTTCGTGTTCGTGTTCGTGTTCGTGTTCGTGTTCGTGTTCGTGTTCGTGTTCGTGTTCGTGTTCGTGTTCGTGTTCGTGTTCGTGTTCGTGTTCGTGTTCGTGTTCGTGTTCGTGTTCGTGTTCGTGTTCGTGTTCGTGTTCGTGTTCGTGTTCGTGTTCGTGTTCGTGTTCGTGTTCGTGTTCGTGTTCGTGTTCGTGTTCGTGTTCGTGTTCGTGTTCGTGTTCGTGTTCGTGTTCGTGTTCGTGTTCGTGTTCGTGTTCGTGTTCGTGTTCGTGTTCGTGTTCGTGTTCGTGTTCGTGTTCGTGTTCGTGTTCGTGTTCGTGTTCGTGTTCGTGTTCGTGTTCGTGTTCGTGTTCGTGTTCGTGTTCGTGTTCGTGTTCGTGTTCGTGTTCGTGTTCGTGTTCGTGTTCGTGTTCGTGTTCGTGTTCGTTGTTCGTTGTTCGTTGTTCGTTGTTCGTTGTTCGTTGTTCGTTGTTCGTTGTTCGTTGTTCGTTGTTCGTTGTTCGTTGTTCGTTGTTCGTTGTTCGTTGTTCGTTGTTCGTTGTTCGTTGTTCGTTGTTCGTTGTTCGTTGTTCGTTGTTCGTTGTTCGTTGTTCGTTGTTCGTTGTTCGTTGTTCGTTGTTCGTTGTTCGTTGTTCGTTGTTCGTTGTTCGTTGTTCGTTGTTCGTTGTTCGTTGTTCGTTGTTCGTTGTTCGTTGTTCGTTGTTCGTTGTTCGTTGTTCGTTGTTCGTTGTTCGTTGTTCGTTGTTCGTTGTTCGTTGTTCGTTGTTCGTTGTTCGTTGTTCGTTGTTCGTTGTTCGTTGTTCGTTGTTCGTTGTTCGTTGTTCGTTGTTCGTTGTTCGTTGTTCGTTGTTCGTTGTTCGTTGTTCGTTGTTCGTTGTTCGTTGTTCGTTGTTCGTTGTTCGTTGTTCGTTGTTCGTTGTTCGTTGTTCGTTGTTCGTTGTTCGTTGTTCGTTGTTCGTTGTTCGTTGTTCGTTGTTCGTTGTTCGTTGTTCGTTGTTCGTTGTTCGTTGTTCGTTGTTCGTTGTTCGTTGTTCGTTGTTCGTTGTTCGTTGTTCGTTGTTCGTTGTTCGTTGTTCGTTGTTCGTTGTTCGTTGTTCGTTGTTCGTTGTTCGTTGTTCGTTGTTCGTTGTTCGTTGTTCGATGTTCGTTGTTCGTGTTTGTGTATGTTCACATTCACATTCACATTCACATTGTTCGTTGTTCGTTGTTCGTTGTTCGTGTTCGTGTTCGTGTTCGTGTTCGTGTCGTGTTCGTGTTCGTGTTCGTTGTTCGTTGTTCGTTGTTCGTTGTTCGTTGTTCGTTGTTCGTTGTTCGTTGTTCGCTGTTCGCTGTTCGCTGTTCGCTGTTCGTTTTCATGTTCGTGTTTGTGTTTGTGTATGTTCACATTCACATTGTTCGTTGTTCGTTGTTCATTGTTCGTAGTTCGTTGTTCGTTGTTCGTTGTTCGATGTTCGCTGTTCGTTGTTCGTTTTCATGTTCGTGTTTGTGTTTGTGTTTGTGTATGTTCACATTCACAGTTCGTTGTTCGTTGTTCGTTGATCGTGTTCGTGTTCGTTGTTCGTTGTTCGTTGTTCGTTGTTCGTTGTTCGTTGTTCGTTGTTCGTTGTTCGTTGTTCGTTGTTCGTTGTTCGTTGTTCGTTGTTCGTTGTTCGTTGTTCGTTGTTCGTTGTTCGTTGTTCGCTGTTCGCTGTTCGCTGTTCGCTGTTCGCTGTTCGCTGTTCGTTTTCATGTTCGTGTTTGTGTTTGTGTATGTTCACATTCACATTGTTCGTTGTTCGTTGTTCGTTGTTCGTTGTTCGTTGTTCGTAGTTCGTTGTTCGTTGTTCGATGTTCGCTGTTCGCTGTTCGTTGTTCGTTTTCATGTTCGTGTTTGTGTTTGTGTATGTTCACATTCACAGTTCGTTGTTCGTTGTTCGTTTTTCGTTGTTCGTGGTTCGTTGTTCGTGTTCGTGTTCGTTGTTCGTTGTTCGTTGTTCGTTGTTCGTGTTCGTGTTCGTTGTTCGTTGTTCGTTGTTCGTTGTTCGTTGTTCGTGTTCGTGTTCGTGTTCGTGTTCGTGTCGTGTTCGTTGTTCGTTGTTCGTTGTTCGTTGTTCGTTGTTCGTTGTTCGTTGTTCGTGTTCGTGTTCGTGTTCGTGTTCGTTGTTCGTTGTTCGTTGTTCGTTGTTCGTTGTTCGTTGTTCGTTGTTCGTTGTTCGTTGTTCGTTGTTCGTTGTTCGTTGTTCGTTGTTCGTTGTTCGTTGTTCGTTGTTCGTTGTTCGTTGTTCGTTGTTCGTTGTTCGTTGTTCGTTGTTCGTTGTTCGTTGTTCGATGTTCGTTGTTCGTTGTTCGTTGTTCGTTGTTCGTTGTTCGTTGTTCGTTGTTCGTTGTTCGTTGTTCGTTGAACGTTGTTCGTTGTTCGTTGTTCGTTGTTCGTTGTTCGTTGTTCGTTGTTCGTTGTTCGTTGTTCGTTGTTCGTTGTTCGTTGTTCGTTGTTCGTTGTTCGTTGTTCGTTGTTCGTTGTTCGTTGTTCGTTGTTCGATGTTCGTTGTTCGTGTTCGTGTTTGTGTATGTTCACATTCACATTCACATTCACATTCACATTGTTCGTTGTTCGTTGTTCGTTGTTCATTGTTCGTTGTTCGATGTTCGCTGTTCGCTGTTCGTTGTTCGTTTTCATGTTCGTGTTTGTGTTTGTGTTTGTGTATGTTCACATTCACATTGTTCGTTGTTCGTTGTTCATTGTTCGTTGTTCGTTGTTCGCTGTTCGTTGTTCGTTTTCATGTTCGTGTTTGCGTTTGTGTTTGTGTATGTTCACATTCACAGTTCGTTATTCGTTGTAAGTTGTTCGATGTTCGTTGTTCGTGTTCGTTGTTCGATGTTCGTTGTTCGTGTTTGTGTATGTTCACATTCACATTCACATTCACATTGTTCGTTGTTCGTGTCGTGTTCGTGTTCGTTGTTCGTTGTTCGTTGTTCGTTGTTCGTTGTTCGTTGTTCGTTGTTCGTTGTTCGTTGTTCGTTGTTCGTTGTTCGTTTTTCGTTTTTCGTTGTTCGCTGTTCGCTGTTCGCTGTTCGCTGTTCGTTTTCATGTTCGTGTTTGTGTTTGTGTATGTTCACATTCACATTGTTCGTTGTTCGTAGTTCGTTGTTCGTTGTTCGTTGTTCGATGTTCGCTGTTCGCTGTTCGTTGTTCGTTTTCATGTTCGTGTTTGTGTTTGTGTTTGTGTATGTTCACATTCACAGTTCGTTGTTCGTTGTTCGTGGTTCGTTGTTCGTTGTTCGTTGTTCGTTGTTCGTTGTTCGTTGTTCGTTGTTCGTTGTTCGTTGTTCGTTGTTCGTTGTTCGTTGTTCGTTGTTCGTTGTTCGTTGTTCGTTGTTCGTTGTTCGTTGTTCGTTGTTCGTTGTTCGTTGTTCGTTGTTCGTTGTTCGATGTTCGATGTTCGTTGTTCGTGTTCGTGTTTGTGTATGTTCACATTCACATTCACATTCACATTGTTCGTTGTTCGTTGTTCGTTGTTCGTTGTTCATTGTTCGTTGTTCGATGTTCGCTGTTCGCTGTTCGCTGTTCGTTGTTCGTTTTCATGTTCGTGTTTGTGTTTGTGTTTGTGTATGTTCACATTCACATTGTTCGTTGTTCGTTGTTCGTTGTTCGTTGTTCGCTGTTCGTTGTTCGTTTTCATGTTCGTGTTTGCGTTTGTGTTTGTGTATGTTCACATTCACAGTTCGTTGTTCGTTGTTCGTTGTTCGCTGTTCGCTGTTCGTTGTTCGCTGTTCGTTTTCATGTTCGAGTTTGTGTTTGTGTATGTTCACATTCACATTGTTCGTTGTTCGTTGTTCGTTGTTCGTTGTTCGTAGATCGTTGTTCGTTGTTCGTTGTTCGCTGTTCGCTGTTCGTTGTTCGTTTTCATGTTCGTGTTTGTGTTTGTGTTTGTGTATGTTCACATTCACAGTTCGTTGTTCGTTGTTCGTTGTTCGTGGTTCGTTGTTCGTTGTTCGTTGTTCGTTGTTCGTTGTTCGTTGTTCTTGTTCGTGTTCGTTGTTCGTTGTTCGTTGTTCGTTGTTCGTTGTTCGTTGTTCGTTGTTCGTTGTTCGTTGTTCGTTGTTCGCTGTTCGTTGTTCGTTTTCATGTTCGTGTTTGCGTTTGTGTTTGTGTATGTTCACATTCACAGTTCGTTGTTCGTTGTTCGTTGTTCGCTGTTCGCTGTTCGTTGTTCGTTGTTCGTTGTTCGTTGTTCGTTGTTCGTTGTTCGTTGTTCGTTGTTCATGTTTGTGTATGTTCACATTCACATTGTTCGTTGTTCGTTGTTCGTTGTTCATTGTTCGTTGTTCGATGTTCGCTGTTCGTTGTTCGTTTTCATGTTCGTGTTTGTGTTTGTGTTTGTGTATGTTCACATTCACATTGTTCGTTGTTCGTTGTTCGTTGTTCGCTGTTCGTTGTTCGTTTTCATGTTCGTGTTTGCGTTTGTGTTTGTGTATGTTCACATTCACAGTTCGTTGTTCGTTGTTCGTTGTTCGTTGTTCGTTGTTCGTTGTTCGCTGTTCGCTGTTCGCTGTTCGCTGTTCGTTTTCATGTTCGTGTTTGTGTTTGTGTATGTTCACATTCACATTGTTCGTTGTTCGTTGTTCGTTGTTCGTTGTTCGTTGTTCGTTGTTCGTTGTTCGTTGTTCGTGTTCGTGTTCGTGTTCGTTGTTCGTTGTTCGTTGTTCGTTGTTCGTTGTTCGTTGTTCGTTGTTCGTTGTTCGTTGTTCGTTGTTCGTTGTTCGTTGTTCGTTGTTCGTTGTTCGTTGTTCGTTGTTCGTTGTTCGTTGTTCGTTGTTCGTTGTTCGTTGTTCGTTGTTCGTTGTTCGTTGTTCGTTGTTCGTTGTTCGTTGTTCGTTGTTCGTTGTTCGTTGTTCGTTGTTCGTTGTTCGTTGTTCGTTGTTCGTTGTTCGTTGTTCGTTGTTCGTTGTTCGGTGTTCGGTGTTCGTGTTCGTGTTCGTGTTCGTGTTCGTGGTTCGTGGTTCGTTGTTCGTTGTTCGTTGTTCGTTGTTCGTTGTTCGTTGTTCGTTGTTCGTTGTTCGTTGTTCGTTGTTCGTTGTTCGTTGTTCGTTGTTCGTTGTTCGTTGTTCGTTGTTCGTTGTTCGTTGTTCGTTGTTCGTTGTTCGTTGTTCGTTGTTCGTTTTTCGTTGTTCGTTGTTCGTTGTTCGTTGTTCGTTGTTCGTTGTTCGTTGTTCGTTGTTCGTTGTTCGTTGTTCGTTGTTCGTTGTTCGTTGTTCGTTGTTCGTTGTTCGTTGTTCGATGTTCGTTGTTCGTGTTCGTGTTTGTGTATGTTCACATTCACATTCACATTCACATTCACATTGTTCGTTGTTCGTTGTTCGTTGTTCGTTGTTCGTTGTTCATTGTTCGTTGTTCGATGTTCGCTGTTCGCTGTTCGTTGTTCGTTTTCATGTTCGTGTTTGTGTTTGTGTTTGTGTATGTTCACATTCACAGTTCGTTGTTCGTTGTTCGTGGTTCGTGGTTCGTTGTTCGTTGTTCGATGTTCGATGTTCGTTGTTCGTGTTCGTGTTTGTGTATGTTCACATTCACATTCACATTCACATTGTTCGTTGTTCGTTGTTCGTTGTTCATTGTTCGTTGTTCGATGTTCGCTGTTCGCTGTTCGTTGTTCGTTTTCATGTTCGTGTTTGTGTTTGTGTTTGTGTATGTTCACATTCACATTGTTCGTTGTTCGTTGTTCGTTGTTCGTTGTTCGCTGTTCGTTGTTCGTTTTCATGTTCGTGTTTGCGTTTGTGTTTGTGTATGTTCACATTCACAGTTCGTTGTTCGTTGTTCGTTGTTCGCTGTTCGCTGGTCGTTGTTCGCTGTTCGTTTTCATGTTCGTGTTTGTGTTTGTGTATGTTCACATTCACATTGTTCGTTGTTCGTTGTTCGTTGTTCGTAGATCGTTGTTCGTTGTTCGTTGTTCGCTGTTCGCTGTTCGTTGTTCGTTTTCATGTTCGTGTTTGTGTTTGTGTTTGTGTATGTTCACATTCACAGTTCGTTGTTCGTTGTTCGTTGTTCGTGGTTCGTTGTTCGTTGTTCGTTGTTCGTTGTTCGTTGTTCTTGTTCGTGTTCGTTGTTCGTTGTTCGTTGTTCGTTGTTCGTTGTTCGTTGTTCGTTGTTCGTTGTTCGCTGTTCGTTGTTCGTTTTCATGTTCGTGTTTGCGTTTGTGTTTGTGTATGTTCACATTCACAGTTCGTTGTTCGTTGTTCGTTGTTCGCTGTTCGCTGTTCGTTGTTCGTTGTTCGTTGTTCGTTGTTCGTTGTTCGTTGTTCGTTGTTCGTTGTTCGTTGTTCGTTGTTCATGTTTGTGTATGTTCACATTCACATTGTTCGTTGTTCGTTGTTCATTGTTCGTTGTTCGATGTTCGCTGTTCGCTGTTCGTTGTTCGTTTTCATGTTCGTGTTTGTGTTTGTGTTTGTGTATGTTCACATTCACATTGTTCGTTGTTCGTTGTTCGTTGTTCGCTGTTCGTTGTTCGTTTTCATGTTCGTGTTTGCGTTTGTGTTTGTGTATGTTCACATTCACAGTTCGTTGTTCGTTGTTCGTTGTTCGTTGTTCGTTGTTCGTTGTTCGTTGTTCGTTGTTCGTTGTTCGTTGTTCGTTGTTCGCTGTTCGCTGTTCGCTGTTCGCTGTTCGCTGTTCGTTTTCATGTTCGTGTTTGTGTTTGTGTATGTTCACATTCACATTGTTCGTTGTTCGTTGTTCGTTGTTCGTTGTTCGTTGTTCGTGTTCGTGTTCGTTGTTCGTTGTTCGTTGTTCGTTGTTCGTTGTTCGTTGTTCGTTGTTCGTTGTTCGTTGTTCGTTGTTCGTTGTTCGTTGTTCGTTGTTCGTTGTTCGTTGTTCGTTGTTCGTTGTTCGTTGTTCGTTGTTCGTTGTTCGTTGTTCGTTGTTCGTTGTTCGTTGTTCGTTGTTCGTTGTTCGTTGTTCGTTGTTCGTTGTTCGTTGTTCGTTGTTCGTTGTTCGTTGTTCGTTGTTCGTTGTTCGTTGTTCGTTGTTCGTTGTTCGTTGTTCGTTGTTCGTTGTTCGTTGTTCGTTGTTCGTTGTTCGTTGTTCGTTGTTCGTTGTTCGTTGTTCGTTGTTCGTTGTTCGTTGTTCGTTGTTCGTTGTTCGTTGTTCGTTGTTCGTTGTTCGTTGTTCGTTGTTCGTTGTTCGTTGTTCGTTGTTCGTTGTTCGTTGTTCGTTGTTCGTTGTTCGTTGTTCGTTGTTCGTTGTTCGTTGTTCGTTGTTCGTTGTTCGTTGTTCGTTGTTCGTTGTTCGTTGTTCGTTGTTCGTTGTTCGTTGTTCGTTGTTCGTTGTTCGTTGTTCGTTGTTCGTTGTTCGTTGTTCGTTGTTCGTTGTTCGATGTTCGTTGTTCGTGTTCGTGTTTGTGTATGTTCACATTCACATTCACATTCACATTCACATTGTTCGTTGTTCGTTGTTCGTTATTCGTTGTTCGTTGTTCATTGTTCGTTGTTCGATGTTCGCTGTTCGCTGTTCGTTGTTCGTTTTCATGTTCGTGTTTGTGTATGTTCACATTCACATTGTTCGTTGTTCGTTGTTCATTGTTCGTTGTTCGTTGTTCGCTGTTCGTTGTTCGTTTTCATGTTCGTGTTTGCGTTTGTGTTTGTGTATGTTCACATTCACAGTTCGTTATTCGTTGTAAGTTGTTCGATGTTCGTTGTTCGTGTTCGTTGTTCGATGTTCGTTGTTCGTGTTCGTGTTTGTGTATGTTCACATTCACATTCACATTCACATTGTTCGTTGTTCGTGTCGTGTTCGTGTTCGTTGTTCGTTGTTCGTTGTTCGTTGTTCGTTGTTCGTTGTTCGTTGTTCGTTGTTCGCTGTTTGCTGTTCGCTGTTCGTTTTCATGTTCGTGTTTGTGTTTGTGTATGTTCACATTCACATTGTTCGTTGTTCGTTGTTCGTTGTTCGTAGTTCGTTGTTCGTTGTTCGTTGTTCGATGTTCGCTGTTCGCTGTTCGTTGTTTGTTTTCATGTTCGTGTTTGTGTTTGTGTTTGTGTATGTTCACATTCACAGTTCGTTGTTCGTTGTTCGTGGTTCGTTGTTCGTTGTTCGTTGTTCGTTGTTCGTTGTTCGTTGTTCGTTGTTCGTTGTTCGTTGTTCGTTGTTCGTTGTTCGTTGTTCGTTGTTCGATGTTCGTTGTTCGTGTTCGTGTTTGTGTATGTTCACATTCACATTCACATTCACATTGTTCGTTGTTCGTTGTTCGTTGTTCGTTGTTCATTGTTCGTTGTTCGATGTTCGCTGTTCGCTGTTCGTTGTTCGTTTTCATGTTCGTGTTTGTGTTTGTGTTTGTGTATGTTCACATTCACATTGTTCGTTGTTCGTTGTTCGCTGTTCGTTGTTCGTTTTCATGTTCGTGTTTGCGTTTGTGTTTGTGTATGTTCACATTCACAGTTCGTTGTTCGTTGTTCGCTGTTCGCTGTTCGTTGTTCGCTGTTCGTTTTCATGTTCGTGTTTGTGTTTTATGTTCACATTCACATTGTTCGTTGTTCGTTGTTCGTAGATCGTTGTTCGTTGTTCGCTGTTCGCTGTTCGTTGTTCGTTTTCATGTTCGTGTTTGTGTTTGTGTTTGTGTATGTTCACATTCACAGTTCGTTGTTCGTTGTTCGTTGTTCGTGGTTCGTTGTTCGTTGTTCGTTGTTCGTTGTTCGTTGTTCGTTGTTCGTTGTTCTTGTTCGTGTTCGTTGTTCGTTGTTCGTTGTTCGTTGTTCGTTGTTCGTTGTTCGTTGTTCGTTGTTCGCTGTTCGTTGTTCGTTTTCATGTTTGTGTTTGCGTTTGTGTTTGTGTATGTTCACATTCACAGTTCGTTGTTCGTTGTTCGTTGTTCGCTGTTCGCTGTTCGTTGTTCGTTGTTCGTTGTTCGTTGTTCGTTGTTCGTTGTTAGTTGTTCGTTGTTCGTTGTTCATGTTTGTGTATGTTCACATTCACATTCACATAGTTCGTTGTTCGTTGTTCGTTGTTCATTGTTCGTTGTTCGATGTTCGCTGTTCGCTGTTCGTTGTTCGTTTTCATGTTCGTGTTTGTGTTTGTGTTTGTGTATGTTCACATTCACATTGTTCGTTGTTCGTTGTTCGTTGTTCGTTGTTCGTTGTTCGTTGTTCAATGTTCGTTGTTCGTGTTTGTGTATGTTCACATTCACATTCACATTCACATTCACATTCACATTGTTCGTTGTTCGTTGTTCGTGTTCGTGTTCGTGTTCGTGTTCGTTGTTCGTGGTTCGTTGTTCGTGGTTCGTTGTTCGTTGTTCGTGGTTCGTTGTTCGTTGTTCGTTGTTCGTTGTTCGTTGTTCGTGTTCGTATTCGTGTTCGTGTTCGTTGTTCGTTGTTCGTTGTTCGTTGTTCGTTGTTCGTTGTTCGTTGTTCGTGTTCGTTGTTCGTTGTTCGTTGTTCGTTGTTCGTTGTTCGTTGTTCGTTGTTCGTTGTTCGTTGTTCGTTGTTCGTTGTTCGGTGTTCGGTGTTCGTGTTCGTGTTCGTGTTCATGTTCGTGGTTCGTGGTTCGTTGTTCGTTGTTCGTTGTTCGTTGTTCGTTGTTCGTTGTTCGTTGTTCGTTGTTCGTTGTTCGTTGTTCGTAGATCGTTGTTCGTTGTTCGTTGTTCGCTGTTCGCTGTTCGTTGTTCGTTTTCATGTTCGTGTTTGTGTTTGTGTATGTTCACATTCACAGTTCGTTGTTCGTTGTTCGTTGTTCGTTGTTCGTGGTTCGTTGTTCGTTGTTCGTTGTTCTTGTTCGTTGTTCGTTGTTCGTTGTTCGTTGTTCTTGTTCGTGTTCGTTGTTCGTTGTTCGTTGTTCGTTGTTCGTTGTTCGTTGTTCGTTGTTCGTTGTTCGTTGTTCGCTGTTCGTTGTTCGTTTTCATGTTCGTATTTGCGTTTGTGTTTGTGTATGTTCACATTCACAGTTCATTGTTCGTTGTTCGTTGTTCGCTGTTCGCTGTTCGTTGTTCGTTGTTCGTTGTTCGTTGTTCGTTGTTCGTTGTTCGTTGTTCGTTGTTCGTTGTTCGTTGTTCATGTTTGTGTATGTTCACATTCACATTCACATTGTTCGTTGTTCGTTGTTCGTTGTTCATTGTTCGTTGTTCGATGTTCGCTGTTCGCTGTTCGTTGTTCGTTTTCATGTTCGTGTTTGTGTTTGTGTTTGTGTATGTTCACATTCACATTGTTCGTTGTTCGTTGTTCGTTGTTCGTTGTTCGTTGTTCGTTGTTCGTTGTTCAATGTTCGTTGTTCGTGTTTGTGTATGTTCACATTCACATTCACATTCACATTCACATTGTTCGTTGTTCGTGTTCGTGTTCGTGTTCGTTGTTCGTGGTTCGTTGTTCGTGGTTCGTTGTTCGTTGTTCGTGGTTCGTTGTTCGTTGTTCGTTGTTCGTTGTTCGTTGTTCGTGTTCGTATTCGTGTTCGTGTTCGTTGTTCGTTGTTCGTTGTTCGTTGTTCGTTGTTCGTTGTTCGTTGTTCGTTGTTCGTGATCGTTGTTCGTTGTTCGTTGTTCGTTGTTCGTTGTTCGTTGTTCGTTGTTCGTTGTTCGTTGTTCGTTGTTCGTTGTTCGTTGTTCGTTGTTCGTTGTTCGTTGTTCGTTGTTCGTTGTTCGTTGTTCGTTGTTCGTTGTTCGTTGTTCGTTGTTCGTTGTTCGTTGTTCGTTGTTTATTTTATTTATTTATTTCTTTGTAATCATACAGCATTACAATAAGTAACAATTTTTAATATATTAGTACAGAACTAAGAGCCAATTAAGATTACTACTTAGTTATGTTAATTTTTTAAATGACATATTATCAGAAAAGAGTGTATTACATGTTTTGGTGAATTATATAATATCTTAGGAAAGGTTAATGAATAATTAAACAGTTAAATCTGAAATCTCCCTTTGTGTGCGTGTGTGTATGTGTGTGTGAGTGTTAGTGTGATGTGAATGTGTGGTTGTCTGGACTTGCATGTTAGTACTAAAGCCGAATTGTATGTGAATTTTGTTAATTTCTTTTATAAATCTTTGCTTTGATAAAAGGAAAACATCTAGTTCTCTATAGTCTTTATTGTATATATGAGAAATTCTACACATAATTCGATTCTTTGCGTAATTACTACTAGAATTAGGAGTGTAAAATAATGCTGTGTGACGAGTTCTAAACTGAGGGGTGTTGAAATACACTAGTTCTAGGAGTTCCGAAGAATCAATTCTTCCATTGCATAAAGCATGAAGAAATAATAAGTCATTTTTAATACGTGTAAGTTGTAATGGTTCTAATTTAAAATATAAGCAAACATCCGTATATGTGTTGAAGCAGTGTTTAGCTTTAAAACACAAAACCTTAAAAACCTTTTTTGGATAGATTCTATTCTATTTACGTGTTTAGCGTAATATGGAGACCAAATATTTGAGGCATAATCGAGTATACTCCTGACAAATGTAGAATACAAAACTTTGATACAACTAATATTTTTGAAACTTTTACAAGTGCGTTTGATAAACCCAAGTTGTTTAAGCGCCTTATTCACGACCACGTCCATATGCTGTGTCATACTTAATTTTTTATCGATAATTACACCAAGATCTTTCACCCAGTTGACTTCTTTTATTGGATCGTCATTTAATGTATATGTGAATGAAATGGGTGCCTTTTTTCTTGTAATTGATATTTTTTGACATTTTTTAATATTGACAGTAATTCTATTTTTTCTATAATAGGCTTCTAAATTAGTAAGGTCGCTTTGAATATTTTTACAATCATTAATAGATTCAACAGCAAGATAGATTTTTTTATCATCCGCATACATTAGATATTTAGAGTGGATAAAACAGGTGAAAATATCAAACAGATAAGCGTTGTACAAAAGAGGTCCAAGTATTGAGCCCTGCGGAACTCCAGATAAGATATTTACGAAGTTACTTTTAGCTCCTCCAATCACTACAGCCTGCATTCTTTTACTGATATAAGAACAGATCCATCGATATAGATCACCTCGTATACCGATAGCATATAGTTTTTTAAGAAGTATGATGTGATCTACACGATCGAATGCTTTTTCGAAATCCGTGTAGATCACATCCACTTGATTACCCCCATCCAGTTGTTGCAATGTATAGTTTGTAAGTATAGATAAGTTTGTTACGGTAGAGCGTCCCTTTATAAAGCCGTGCTGTTCTGGTGGAATGAATTTATATATTAAAGGACTTATTCGAAGATGTATAAGTTTTTCAAAAACTTTACTGAGTGAGTTTAATATAGAAATCGGCCTATAATTGATAATATGGTTTTTAGGACCCGATTTGTATATAGGGACAATAAGAGCTTCCTTCCATTTCGAAGGAAACTCACCAAAATGGTTTACTGACAACGAAAATATAATGGACAAGGGTAACGCTAAAGTTTCAGAGCACTGTTTTAAAAAAATTGGTGGTATTTCATCGCTACCTGCGCCCTTTTTCCCTTTAAGTGACTTTAAAACACGTTTAACCTCAGAAATTTTGAAAGAAATATTAGAGATAAGTTCATTATTCGGACACGAAACTGGAAGGTTGAATTCTTCATATGACTTAGCAGGTTCATCAAAAATGCTATGAAAGTGTTTGTTGAATTCAGTGCATATGTCTGTTTCGGTACAAAAAATTTTATTTTTATAAATCATACTTTTAGGATATCCTTTTGAGCCCGTCTTTATAGATTTTATGTACGACCAAAAACAAGTCGGATCTTTCTGAATATACGATTGCATTCGATCAAGGTAGAGTGAAAAACATTTTTCCTGTAGAATCTTTTGCCTCGAACGAAGTAGACTAAATTCATCGTAGTCAAGGGGATTTTTGTATTTTTTCCATCTTTTGTGAAGTTTTAATTTATCTTTTATTATATGTATTAATGCTTTGTTGTACCACCGGGGAAAGTTTTTCACAGATTTATATGTTTTTGGAACGTGTGTGACAAAACACTCATTTAGTATCCTGTAAAACACATCAACTATATCATCGATATGATCACCTATTAAAATGGATGGCCAGTTGTTCGTTGTTCGTTGTTCGTTGTTCGATGTTCGTTGTTCGTGTTTGTGTATGTTCACATTCACATTCACATTCACATTGTTCGTTGTTCGTTGTTCGTGTTCGTGTTCGTGTTCGTTGTTCGTGGTTCGTTGTTCGTTGTTCGTGGTTCGTTAGTCGTTGTTCGTTGTTCGTTGTTCGTTGTTCGTTGTTCGTGTTCGTATTCGTGTTCGTGTTCGTGTTCGTTGTTCGTTGTTCGTTGTTCGTTGTTCGTTGTTCGTTGTTCGTGTTCGTGTTCGTGTTCGTTGTTCGTTGTTCGTTGTTCGTTGTTCGTTGTTCGTTGTTCGTTGTTCGTTGTTCGTTGTTCGTTGTTCGTTGTTCGTTGTTCGTTGTTCGTTGTTCGTTGTTCGTTGTTCGTTGTTCGTTGTTCGTTGTTCGTTGTTCGTTGTTCGTTGTTCGTTGTTCGTTGTTCGTTGTTCGTTGTTCGTTGTTCGTTGTTCGTTGTTCGTTGTTCGTTGTTCGTTGTTCGTTGTTCGTTGTTCGTTGTTCGTTGTTCGTTGTTCGTTGTTCGTTGTTCGTTGTTCGTTGTTCGATGTTCGTTGTTCTCGTGTTTGTGTATTTTCACATTCACATTCACATTGTTCGTTGTTCGTTGTTCGTTGTTCGTTGTTCGTTGTTCGATGTTCGCTGTTCGCTGTTCGTTGTTCGTTTTCATGTTCGTGTTTGCGTTTGTGTTTGTGTATGTTCACATTCACAGTTCGTTGTTCGTTGTAAGTTGTTCGATGTTCGTTGTTCGTGTTCGTGTTCGTGTTCGTGTTCGTGTTCGTGTTCGTGTTCGTTGTTCGTTGTTCGTTGTTCGCTGTTCGTTGTTCATTTTCATGTTCGTGTTTGCGTTTGTGTTTGTGTATGTTCACATTCACAGTTCGTTGTTCGTTGTTCGTTGTAAGTTGTTCGATGTTCGTTGTTCGTGTTCGTGTTCGTGTTCGTGTTCGTGTTCGTGTTCGTGTTCGTTGTTCGTGTTCGTGTTCGTGTTCGTGTTCGTGTTCGTGTTCGTTGTTCGTTGTTCGTTGTTCGTTGTTCGTTGTTCGTTGTTCGTTGTTCGTTGTTCGTTGTTCGTTGTTCGTTGTTCGTTGTTCGTGTTCGTGTTCGTGTTCGTGTTCGTGTTCGTGTTCGTGTTCGTGTTCGTGTTCGTGTTCGTTGTTCGTTGTTCGTTGTTCGTTGTTCGTTGTTCGTTGTTCGCTGTTCGCTGTTCGTTGTTCGTGTTCGTGTTCGTGTTCGTGTTCGTGTTCGTGTTCGTGTTCGTTGTTCGTTGTTCGTTGTTCGTTGTTCGTTTGTTCGTTGTTCGTTGTTCGTTGTTCGTTGTTCGTGTTCGTTGTTCGTTGTTCGTTGTTCGTTGTTCGTTGATCGTTGTTCGTTGTTCGTTGTTCGTTGTTCGTTGTTCGTTGTTCGTTGTTCGTTGTTCGTTGTTCGTTGTTCGTTGTTCGTTGTTCGTTGTTCGTTGTTCGTTGTTCGTTGTTCGTGTTCGTGTTCGTGTTCGTGTTCGTGTCGTGTTCGTTGTTCGTTGTTCGTTGTTCGTTGTTCGTTGTTCGTTGTTCGTTGTTCGTTGTTCGTTGTTCGTTGTTCGTTGTTCGTTGTTCGTTGTTCGTTGTTCGTTGTTCGTTGTTCGTTGTTCGTTGTTCGTTGTTCGTTGTTCGTTGTTCGTTGTTCGTTGTTCGTTGTTCGTTGTTCGTTGTTCGTTGTTCGTTGTTCGTTGTTCGTTGTTCGTTGTTCGTTGTTCGTTGTTCGTTGTTCGTTGTTCGTTGTTCGTTGTTCGTTGTTCGTTGTTCGGTGTTCGTTGTTCGTTGTTCGTTGTTCGTGTTCGTGTTTGTGTATGTTCACATTCACATTCGCATTCACATTCACATTCACATTGTTCGTTGTTCGTTGTTTGTTGTTCGTTGTTCGTTGTTCGCTGTTCGTCTTTCGTTTTCATGTTCGCGTTTGTGTTTGTGTTTGTGTATGTTCACATTCACATTCACATTCACCGTTGTTCGTTGTTCGTTTTCGTTGTTCGATGTTCGTTGTTCGTGTTCGTGTTTGTGTATGTTCACATTCACATTCACATTCACATTGTTCGTTGTTCGTTGTTCGTTGTTCGTTGTTCGTTGTTCGTTGTTCGTTGTTCGTTGTTCGTTGTTCGTTGTTCGCTGTTCGCTGTTCGTTGTTCGTTTTCATGTTCGCGTTTGTGTTTGTGTTTGTGTATGTTCACATTCACATTCACATTCACATTCACATTCACCGTTGTTCGTTGTTCGTTGTTCAATAAATCTACAAAGTTTGAACGAAATCTGGCCGTTTAAAGTGGGTCAAAATCGCGTCCAAAGAAGTCGGTTACAAACAAACATACAAACATACAGGTGAAGCTAATAAAAAGCGTGTAAAAAGTGCTATCTGTCACCGAAAGAATTTTTCAAATCGGACCATTAGTTCCTGAGATTAGCGCGTTCGAACAAAAAAACAAACAAACTCTTCAGCTTTATAATATTAGTATAGATTTTATTTAATTATTATCAGTCACCTGCAACAAATGCGGCAGTATATGCGCACTAGGCGCCGGCGCAGCCCTGTACAGCGCCGCGGCCGCTGAGAGACAGCGTGCGCTGGCTGCCGGCTGAGCACTGACCACCTCAGCGAGTGACGTCAGCGCTGAGAACATCGCTGGCAACAGCTCGTGGCGGATCAGTGCCTCCTGTGATAATATCAAAGTATTTTAATATTGACGATGTTGTATTTAACACGTTGATAACTTTCTTTTGTCATTTTTTTATGGTACTGCTAATTTTAGAAATAGAAAGTAAAGAGTTTATGATCACTAAAAGATTTTTTTTAATACTCCAGTTTAAAATATTAACAAGAAAAAAAGACCGAGCTAAATTGAGAATCTTCTGTAATTTTAAGTCGATTAACAAACAAATTATTTTTATGATCAATTTACGGACTGTATACAGTAGTTGCTACAAAAGTATGGTCACCTTATGAACAGTGTCGAGGCAGTGCAGTGCGTGCAAGCTGGCGGGTGCTCCGCCCCCGAGCCCGTCGAGGGTGGAGGCCGAGGGCTCCACGCTGCACACCTTGCATAGACACTCGCCTAGCGCCTCCACGTCTTTTGGCGTAAATCTGTAAAATATAACTTTATATATTACTAGCTTTCCGCCCGCGGCTTCGTCCGCGTTTTCAAAGAAAAACCCGCATAATTCCCGTTCCCGTATGATTTCCGGGATAAAACCTATCCTATGTGTTAATCCAAGTTACCCTCTATATGTGTGCTAAATTACATTATAATCAGTTCAGTAGTATTTGCGTGAAAGAGTAACAAACATTACATTACATACACATACATCCATCATTACAAACTTTCACATTTATGATATAAGTAGGATTAGTAGGACAAATACAATAAAAAATGGATCGTCTAGTCAGTTATTATAATTTAGAGCACTTTTACTCGTATCGCATTGACACTTACATACATCATAGTTACTTTTATATTACATCAAATATAAAATAATTAAATAAAAACATCAATAAATAACTCACGTGGGTCTAATATGTTGGAATATGAGCGGGAATATTTGCACAAGCGTCGTGAGGAAGCTTAGTGACGGTGAATACGTTTCCGGAGGTTTGCCGTCTTCAGACACTGAAACGAGTTAGAAAATTATAATTTTCTTGCTTGATTTCGCAGACTTTCATTACCATATTATTTAGTTTATTGATTTAGTGATCCTTCGAGCCGGATCGTCAACTTAATAGATAAAAAACAGCTAGTGAAGAAATTAACATCAACGTGCCCAAGATAACTGGTAGGTCACTGCATTTGTTGCAATATTGACAAAGGTGGTGTCCACTGAAAATCAGTGGAGAATGTTTCATAAATGTCTTCAGATTCTCAAATCACTGAGTGGTTATTATCCATTTTGTACCGTGATAAGTTAATTTTAATTTTTTTTATGTCATAATAATTAAATATTAAGTATTAATGTAGATGTCGTAGCCATATCGTAGATTTGTTCATTTCATGAAATGGTCGCATTTCATAATGTGGCCAACCTAATTTGACCAGATCGTTTTACAAATAAATGTATTTTCTTTCTTTCATCTATACCTGTCGCGTGTGTATCGGCCGGCAGGCGTGAGGCGATGCTCCGCCAAGCAGCCCAAGCAGCAGGCCACACGCGGGCACCCGCCCCACCCCCCGCAGCCCCCGGCCCTTCGCCCTCCGCCCGCCCCGCTGCGGACACCACCTCTTGGAACGACTTCAACGCCGCCACCGACACCTACAAAAACAATTATGAGGGTAAAGTCGCATCGAGTGTGAGGAAACACTTATTGGATAAGAAAAACAGCAAAACATGGCCAGACGGAAACCGACGGAAACAAAAAAAAATACTCAATTGGGTGTTTGGGCTCCGTACCGAAAGGCTTAAACAGGGCCCTATTAATAAAACTTCGTTGTTCGTCTGTCACCAGGCTGCATCTCATGAACCGTAATAGTTAAACATTTGAAAATTTCAGAGAATATGGTATTTCTGTTGCCATTAACAAAAAATACTAAAAAGAAGATAAAATAAAAAAAAACGTACCTCATGACTCCTCCTAAGTGCAAAGTCCACAATGAAGTCCAATAATGCAGTCCACGACCGCGGGAAGTCCCCCACCGTGGTTAATAACGCGAATCGCGAATGAAACACGCGTGATACACCCGATAATGTTAGCACCTATAAAAGGGGGTTAAACTCAAACTCAAGCATTTATTTATTCAATTAGACTTCTTATAAAAGCACTTTTGAATCGTCATAACATTTTTAACATTTACCACCTTGGAAAGAAACTCCATAGTTGCTCTTTTGCGTTAATAGAAAATGCTGTAAATATTTAAATAGTGAAGATTGATGGCAAAACATTTTTCTTCATTTTATTTTCAAATTCACCATTGCAGTGAACACTGTGTTGAAAAAAGTTGGCAATAATAAAGGTTACTTACACCTTTTTAAGAAGAGTAAATATAATAATCAAAAAATAAAAACGTATTACTCAATATTCTATTCTAAAAATGTAGCAAAAAGCGCATTAAAACTCAAACACTAATTTATTCAATAAGGCTTCTTTTGAAGCACTATTAACCTAAACATAGTTTTACCATTTTCCCTCGGTTAGGAAAGAACAATAGAGACGAGAAAGTAAGATACTCTGAAGATATTCTTATTGGTATATCACAGCAAATATTTTTACAGATTATTTTATTTTGTTAAAAATTGTTTGGTTTGAATAATAAAAACACACATTACAAAAACTTTATGAACGATGGCACCCATAAAAAAGCTTAAAAAGCATACCTGTGTCTCCGCCCATTGCTTTTGCGCCGTGTTTCTAGTGTGGTGTATGAGAATATGCTCCCCGGTGTCCACCTTCTCCGAGCTCGCTATGTTCGATTGTTTTTGAACCTGAAAAAATAAGAATGTTAACTACCGCACACGTGTTTTGTGTTCAAGATAAACATAGCTTTTAAGCTACGTACTTGTTCTATAATAAAAAAAATGTAAGTTGCGTATCGTGGCGGTAACGTCAAAACACATCTATGCGCTCTTTAAAAAACAATGCCTAATAGACTCGAAAGCAGAGTTTTGTTTCGGACAATTTTTTAGCACGATTTTGTGCCTAGTTGGTTATTTAATGTATCACAACGATTAAACGGTTTGAATGATTTGAATGTTGAGCGAGCAGCGCGTGTACAGGTATGCACGTGTCTCGAACCAGCGTGACCCGGACTAGCGTGACCCGGACTAGCATGACCCGAACTAGCGTGGCCCGACCCAGCGTGACCCTCATTAGCATGGCCCGAACCAGCGTGACCCGAACTAGCGTGACCCGAACTAGCGTGGCCCGGACTAGCGTGTACCTCACTAGCGTGTCCCTCACTAGCGTGACCCCAACTAGCCTGACCCTCACTAGCGTGACCCGGACTAGCGTGACACACCTGCTGCAGCATGGGGAACAGCACGTTGAGCAGCGCGCGCCAAGCAGGCCGGCTGAGCAGCGTGCCGTGCGCGCCGATGCAGCTGAACAGCGTCTGGCTCGCTGCTCGACGCACTGGCGCTCGTGGTTCTGTGCATAGCTCACCTGGAAGGGAAAGCTGTTGTAAAAAACTATACTACGCCTTGTGGAATGCCATTAGAGAACCAAAACGACCCTTAGACCTAATAAATTATATCCTAAAACCTTCCCGTTGAATCCCTCTATCTATTAAAAAAACCGCATCAAAATCCGTTGCGTAGTCCTAAAAATTTAAGCATACATAGGGACAGAGAAAGCAACTTTGTTTTATACTATGTAGTGATGTTTCGTTCAAGATATTCTTATTTTATTACCCTTTTTAAAGAACACTTAAAATAACACACAAGATAGACAATAGTAATTTGTAACTTGAAAATACTAATATACCTAATAAATAAATTGTTTAAAAAATTAATTTCGATCGAACATGCGGGTACGTGAACTTTTATACACGATGGTAAGAACGTGAACTTATATTATTTATATTTATATCTATATCATGTCATCTGAAATTATAAGAATACATTTTGTGCATTTTTTATTATTAGAAATTCACTTTTAACACTTAATATACTAAGTACTTACTCAACCGCACATAAAGACACATCCACAGTCTGTCCAGGGGCGGTAAGTCGGGACTGCTTTCCGGACAAGCGGCTGCTTCGTTAGCAAGCGCCACGGACAGTTTGTCCCGGTTGTGGTAGAGATAGTCTGATATGTTCCACTGTACATGAAAATTAAAGGTTTATTAGTATTGAGTGTGTGTGGGTTTATACGTAGTTAGTAAAAAATGGATTTAGATTTAAAATAACAAAACTAAATGATACAATTGATTGCGATATTAAAACTGTATACTGTTAGCAGAATGTACTATGTATGTTATAGCGTAACTTCTCTTTATTTAGTACCTAAATGTCTAGAATCAAATTCAAATGAGAGTGCTTTATGGCCTTTGTGTAAGTGTTTATCAAAGTGTAAGTGTAAAGTGTTGTGTGAAGTATAAGTATAGTGTCTTTATCAAAGTGTTAGTGTAAAGCGAAGTGTTATGTGTGATGTATAAGTATAGTGTCTTTTGGGAGTTAAGTGTAAGTGTCAAGCATTAAGTGTAACAGTCCAACATTACGTGTTACCCTACATCACTCACCATAAGCCCAACAGCAGTTAAACTAATGTTCAGCTCCTTGGTCTGCCTGGCGAACGCGGCTGCAGCAGCGAGCACGCGACGCAGACAGCGTGGTCCTGCGCAGCCGAGCAGGTCGCCCGCCACCAGCTGCGCGCATTGGAACGCGGAGCGGACTAGCTGCTCGCTGGGGGGGGGATATTATGAAATATTAAAGGGGGGTGAATATACACATTATATATAAATACTAGCGATCCGCCCCGGCTTCGCCCGTGGTACATTTTTATGTTTTCTTTCCATAACAACCTCGTACTTCAAGGAATATATAAAAAAAGAATTATCGAAATCGGTCTACCCGTTCACGCGTGATGCCGTGACCGAGGGAAACGGGTTTCATTTTTATATATATAGAAATATCATGGCGTAGGGGAATATACACGGTGTTATACTTCGTCAACAAAATCATAAATGTAATAAAAGCAAGTATTATTTATATTAATAATTAGCTACACCATCAGACGTTCTGTGTGTTTTCTCTGCATAAAAACCTTCCTTGTGCCTTAACTAAAACGTTAAAAAAACAGCCAAATTGGTCGAGCCGTTCTCGACTTTTAAGCCAAGCAACAATTTAGCGACTATAATATAGATGGCAAATAACTATAAAACTTTGAACAGTTTAACTAAAAATGAATTCATCTTAACTGTTGAATATCACTGCCGCTAAAAGACCTTAAAATAATCAATAACATAACAATCCACGTAGACATCTCTAATCAAACGCACTCACACTCGCAAATCACATACCTATGCTGGTCGCAGATAGCGGAGATGATCTCCATCATCAGCGGCCAGGCAGCCCCGAGCTGCTCGCCCCGTGAGTGCAGCAGCCGAGCCGCACATTCCAATTGTCTTGCACGAACGTCACAGTGCCGCACGCTGCATAGTTCTGCTAATGGCTCTAGGATTAGACGTTCCCGGGCCTGGAGACAATAAGTGGCAACTTCTTATTGAAAAAAAAAATATGGGGAAATATCTCTAACAAAGATAAGTCAAATGAAAAGAAGGCTATTTCGAGATTTTTTTGCACGAGAGCCGTAATAAGGTCGACCTTCACCCATCTGAGACTTTTTTTTATGAAATAAAATTTAAAAACAAATATGCCTATCAAAAAGTTCTAAAAAACAGGAACACTAAGTACTTAAGTAACATAACATTTCGCATTTATTAGGTCTGATGATATAGTATAGTACACTTAGAAAAAATTCATCCATCTCAATAAGTAACATTACTTTGAAGACCATAAACTTACCTCAGTAACCAAAGCTGGATTATTGTGGTGATACGTGAAAGCGGCCTGAACTAAATACGTGATGGCTTCCACCCCCCACTCCCTCATACGTATATGCGGGTGTTGACATACCTGCAAATTTATTTGACCATTTTAAGAAATTATATCCTTCCTCATAGAATTAGTTATTTAGAAATTTAGGTTATCATTAAATTACTTTAGTCTTGTAGACTAGATTGTAATTAATATAAGATGGTAATTTAAAGTACTTAGCAACCTTATAAAAAAAAAGATTTGATTCGAATAATAATATAAAATACTAACTTATTTCTGACTAATAGACCATCAAATGGCACTATAATTTACTAGCAGAAAGAAATTAGTGTATAAAAGTATATATTCACTTACTTCAAGAAGGTGATTGGTGATGGGTCGCCACATAACTTCAATCCTGTGCATATTGGCTAAGCCGGTTTCTAAAAGCTTCGCAACTGCGAACAGCGAAGGTTCCTACAAAAAAATATACTTTGTGATAAAAAAAAACAATATATTCATTGATCTTACCTACAACATGAAATAGTTCTGCAAAAATTTCTTGTACAAAGATTTCTTTACAACTGTGATATTACTTTATAAGAAATTATACATTAGTGTAAATTACTGTTAAGTACCTATTAAAGTGTTTCTCACTTACTCTGTTAGAATACGCAAGTTCCATAGCCTCGTTGGACAATTTGCACAACGCGTCGATCAAATGATGGAGTGCTACATCATCCAAATTCTTGGAAGCTTCAAACACCCTGGACAGCATAGCTGATAATGCTGCAAATTTGACAATTAGAACTCACTCAGAATTAATTTCATTTGCGCCATACACCAATAGATTTTGCTTGAACATCTAGATACTATCGCATTAGGATAGTTATTAGGAAAGGAACGCCATTCAAGCTGACTAAAGAACGCCTTTGTGCCAATAAAGAAAACATACTCTTCCCGCCTCGTGACTGAATTATTCTTTAAAAAATTATATTTATAAGCCATTCGAATGCCTAAAACACTAAATATCAAATTCAACATACTCTTCTTCAAATAGATGATGTTCTATAGTACATATTATCTTAATTCAACATTCATAGGAACTTCTGTCTTAATTTTTAAGCAAAAAGAGGGGATCCTTTTCTGTACGCAATATTTCATTCTAAACATTAAAAACAACTCTAAACATAGATCATCATATCAATATCTTCCAGAAACATCCACGCTGCACATTGAGCAATAGCGAGTTCCTGTGAGCGAAGCGTGCGCTAGCTATAGTGGGTGCAAACAAGTAAAAAACAAGTAAAACCGCGTGCTAAGGCCAGCAAGCTCCAACCCGGTGCGGACGGACACAAGCGACCCTGTACTGGAGACATGCCACGACTACTGTGGCTCTTTTTTATCTGTGGGCCCATTTGGAACAAGCCAATTAAATCATCATCAACTTTTCCTGGGAGAATTTTCACGTTAATATAGAACTTATAGAGTCATTAAGTTAAAATTTATTCCTGCTAATCACGACATATGAGCTTTTTGCGCGCAAAATTAGGCACCATTCCAAACAAAAATAATAATTTCCCTGCCCTAAGCATGAAATATTCACAAACGATAATTCCAAATAAGCGCACACCAATCAATATATTTGTATTACAGATATCAATACCGCTCATAACTCCGAGGGAATCGGCCACCGGAACTTGCTGACCTGAAACCAGTGTATACTGCAACCAAATATAACGACTGATGCTTGTGACTGATGATGGAGATAGTCGTGGCATTTGTTATTTGGTCGGTTAATATATTTCATTAGTCAGTAAATTTCGGGTTGTTTACATTGTTTAATTTATGATGGTTATATTATGCTTCGATTAATTCCTAACTGCATCGTTATAGGACATTTGAACATACCATTAGAAAATGTTGTTACGAACAAGATGTAATAACAAAAAATAGATAATATTGTTAGCTTATTATTCACAGGCGTAGTCATAATGCACATTTTTATAAAACAAGTTATAAATATATGAGGTTTTAATTTACTATTTAGAAACATATAACTATTAGGTTACTTTAACAGTTTAACCCCCATTTCTTTAATTACTATTCCCCTCCATTAATATAGTCAAAATGGGTAAAAATAATGGAAACAAATATTAATAAATATTTATTTAATTGGAAATTCTCTTACCAGGTAGATCAGCCATGACCGCAGAGGTGCTCATCACAGCATTAGCATCCGCACTCGCTCGACTTGCCTTCATGCTGCCGCCTGTAGATGGCTTTAAGCCTAAGATCCAAACCTGTAAAAACAATGAAAAAATAAATAAAAATATAGAACACAGATCTGATTACAAGTGTTCTTCTTCTTTTTCTTGCATACATAATAAACATTTCCTTTAATTAAAAATTCAATTCGGGATACATTGTTTACTATAGAGACTGACATTATAATAAAACAAAGTTTGGTTGCTTTGGAATCCTATTAGCATTATTTCAGAAACTTTTGAAATTATCAGTCTGTATTCTTTTTAAATCACTAAATATCCTAAATCCGAAAATTCCTTTAAGCTTCTTGTCCACATGTCCATAACAAGACATCCTTTTTTTAACAAGACTTTCTTTAACCAGAAGACCTTCCATCATTAACTAGACAAAATATCCCAATATTATGTCCATAACAAGACATCCCGGGCACCAAACCCACTGACCAAATGCTGTAGCGTGGTAAGCACGGGCAGCCAGGCCTGCTGCAGCGTGTCCCCGTCACGCCGGGCCGCGGCTAATAACGCACGCATGGCTGTCACGTGACGTGACGTCACCATTACGAACGATTGCTGTTGACCTGGATAAGTAAATAATTTTTATTGTATACACTGATCAAATTAACAGACAAACATAAAAGGATAGGGTATGAATGAATTAACTGAATGTGGAAATAATAAATATAGTTAATTTTAATTTAAAGGTGTAAAAGGATTTAGTTGTGTTTGATTTAATGCCAATATTGACTTATGTCGAGCACACTTTAGCGTTGTAAAATGTTTGAAATATTTTTAAGAATCCATGATTCCAGGATCTCATTCAAATGTTCCAATTTTCCTGTAAAGTCCTAAAAATACTTGGTATTTGTTGTATTTATGTGAAACATCTTTAGGCACATGTAAAACTGATTTCTGGCATATGATGGTACATATATACTATATATACAAAATCTATATGCAGCAGAGTTTTATTTATGTATTTAGCTGTGCTCCGCGGTTCACCCGCATTGCTCCGCAACTGTTGTTCTTAGGGCTCCCACACATAAACACGATACGACGTCGCGTCGTACAACGATGCGGCGTCGTATCGTGTTTATGTGTGGGAGCCCTTATCGTGAAACGATACAGGGCGATTCGTCCTCCCAGTAACCCGCCCGTATTAGCGGGCGGCGCCAGCAACCTGCTGCAGAGGACGAATCGTCCTGAACAGCATCCCCCCCTTCGGAGGCCGCGTGTGCGAAGACCACTCGCGCGTGAAACGACGCCGCATCGTTGTACGACGCGACGTCGTATCGTGTTTATGTGTGGGAGCCCTTAGGGTGATGATATATAGCCTATAACCTTTCTCAATAAATGGGCTATCTAACACCGAAATAATTTTTCATATCGGACCAGTAGTTCCTGAGATTAGCGCGTTCAAACAAACAAACGTCAACTTTATAATCACTATCACTACATAGTATAAAACAAAGTCGCTTTCTCTGTCCCTATGTCCTTTTGTATGCTTAAATCTTTAAAACTACGCAACGGATTTTGATGCGGTTTTTTTTAATAGATAGAGTGATTCAAGAGGAAGGTTTTAGTATATAATTTGTTAGGTTTTAGACAAAGCGGGCGAAGCCGCGGGCAGTAAGCTAGTATTAGTATAGATTACCTGGTGGCTGTGCACACGGCAGCGGCGTGCCGACCCACACCACGTGGTGCCGCAGGTCAGCAGGCGGGGCGGGCGCCCGGGCAGCCGGCCAGGGGCAGGCCAGGGCCGCTAGCGCACCCAGCACGGGCACGCAGTACTGCGCCGGTAGCGCGCACCGGCAAAGTGCGCCTACGCACGCGTCACGCGCGTTCGTCACGCCCACCTCAACGAGACCAATAAACTACCAGTTAACACATCAAACTTAATTAGTGAGCAAAAAAGATCAACCGAGTTACGACGATGCGACCAAACTGGGTTTGTAAGCAAGATGATAAATCTGATATTTCATCAAGGAATGTGTTAAAAAATAGTATATAGATAAATTAGAGTTACTACCTTGTGATCAAACTAAATTTGGGAGCATGATAACAAATCGGGTTATTAACAAATGTGTTAAATAGTATTGGACCAAAATGAGAGCCTTGAAGGACACTCGGAACTTATATTGTACATAATAGAGGGAAAACAATATACAACAGAATAAAAATCTCGCTCAATCAAGTAAAATATTACTTGATAAAGCCTTTGTAAGAATTTATTTAAAATACTATAAATAAGCAACATTTTTAAGTAATATTTTATGTGAAACCTTGTGAAACGCTGTACAAAAATCGAACATTATTTTTTTTTTAGAACAGAGAGAACTAGAACATTACAACAATCTAGGGAACTAATGTATAAATTTAAATGGATTTAAGAATCGATTAAAGACGCTAAAATTAGTCTAATCATTAATATAAGATTTCTGCTCTTACGAATTTCAATAAATATTTTCGAAATATATATTTTATACGTTTCTATTACACAACAAATAGCTACATACCTTTCCACTGACTCTAGCAAGAGTCTGTATGGCACGTAGAATATTTTCTAGTTCTCCAATACTCGCTTCGGCGAGTACGGACAAACCCCACACTAGACCGCACCACGATGATTTGATTAACTGGAATTATATTTTATTATTTACTCTTTCATATGTTTAACATAAAAAGGTGATATTAACTACATTAAGTTGGGAAAAACCAGTTTTTTCAATAGTTAGTAAGTTTGAAGTAATCTTTGCCACCTACTGATTAATACTATTATTTAAAATTTATTTGAATCTTAAAATAATGATGTATTCTGAAAGTAATGTCGGAATCATTATATGAAGCGTGTTAACAAATGGACACCTCTTCTTAATTATAAATTAGACAACAGAAGTGGTTTATTGTTATGTATTTTATCTTTTTTTAATTATTATTTCATTACTATAAAATTATCCTGTAATCAATGTATTTTAATCGAACCTGCAAACTGAGTTGTCTCTCTTTTTCTTCAGCTTCACTATCTATTTTCTTAACAAGATTTGAATTCTGATCGGCTTTAGCGTCATGACCGTTGTTCGTTATATCTTCACTTGCTGTCTTATTATGATCTGATTCTGAAAGCGTTCAATTAAAATAAATAATAAAAAAATGTTCTTTAATTTATGCTATGTTTTATTTGTTGTAAATTTTGAAGTAAAATCGATTACTTCTTTTCTTTTTACCTTTATCAGTGATAGCTTTGGTGTTAGCGTTAACTTCTTTTTCGTCATTGTCATTTTGCGTATCGTCATACAGCTCTTGCAACCTAAAATGAATGTAAGGTAACATTACTAAATACGCCTAGGATACATTGTTTTAGTAGTTCCAAGAATATCAAATATCAAGCTAAATTATTATTAAGGAGAAAAAACAGAAGCTATAAGCTGGATTATATTTTTCTTTTGAAGTGAAACTTCTTTAGGCGCGTTGAGAGTAAAATTTCAAGGTCGCGTCATGGCATTGCCGTCACATCATGGATTAAGGCGACGATTTTACTTTGGTTGAATCTTACCAAAGAAGTTTCACTTCTGACACGTGTGCTCGGCACACACGCTCTTTTTTATTGGGTTTCTGGATATATTTCCATACATACCTATAATAATCATCCCCCTCCACGCTTATAGCAATGGATCGTATGATCTCAATGAGGCACGCGTAGGCCACGGATATTCCGTAACCCTCTTGTATAGTCGGTGCTTCTGTGCGATCCAGCATTTCTATACTGTTAAAATAATTATTTTTAATGAGCATTGAATTGAAATCAAACATTTAGGATTTTTTTTTTCATTAAATTATTATACTTACATGTTTAAAAGGGAACATTTTGTGGACATTTTTGTGAAATACATGACAATGTATAGAATGACTGATATTACATGATATTATGCTACGATTATTTTTAGGTCATATACCATTTTTGCTTTTAAACACCATTAAAAATAAGATTTTTAGATATTGAATGTGTCATTTTTCATTTCTCTGGAACATGAGTTGTGTTATGTACTTACTAGACAGATTTCGCTGTTCCGGGCTCGAAGGTGACACACAGCGGAAGCCACACCCCCTTCCAATAGAAACCGGCCTGTTGAGGGACTGCGGTTGAACCTGTTACATACGAGAGTTTACGTTATAGAACAATTGCAATTGTCCCATGATTATACACATGTTCATTGTATTTGCGACCATACAAAGGATTCATAGGGATTGTTATGATGTATATTTTATTATTTCTACTTAATATTTTTGAAAATTGTTACATCTGTGACCGTTTGTTCTAGAAATTTACCATGTACTAAACCTACTTTGCTTCAATCACTAACGATCTATAGTTTTAAACTTACTTTTCGCATGTTGAGTTTACCTGTAAGTGTTTTTTTACATTGACCTTATAATTTTGCATGTGAATTTTCATATTTATCTGTAATGTAAACAAACGACCTACCAAAGACCATAGACCAAAATAAATAAATAAAATAATATCTAGTTGGCCATGACTATACATATAACAACAATAAAATGTTATTTAACGTGATATTAATGCTAGAAACCTTCCATTTATTGTACAATTCTGTGTCTGCTTGGGACATTGTGTATGATGGCAGTGAACGTGATGAAACCAGTAAAATCAATGTATTTATATTGAATGACTAGTTGTGCTCCGGGGTTTTACCCGCAGTACTCCGCTCCTGTTGGTCTTAGCGTGATGATATATAGCCTATAGCCTTTCTCGATAAATGGGCTATCTAGCACCAAAAGAATTTTTCAAATCGGACCAGTAGTTCCCAAGATTAGCGCGTTCAAACAAACATACTCTTCAGCTTTATAATATTAGTATAGATTACTTGTTTAAACATTTGTTATCCAAGGTATATGGTTCAACGAATTTTTAAGCAAGTAAATCTCATTTGTAACTGCCTATAACTATTGCTTGCTTATCGAATTAGATATATCGAATTCATATTTACCATGACATTATAACATGAATATAACATCGTATCATAGTAATAATAATTAATCTTTTTCAATATAATACTTTTCCATATTTTTTTTATGTTATCATCATTGGCGTACAACTACCCTCACAATCACGCTAAAAATTCTTCCCAAGTGAAACTTTGCATACACGTTTATTAACCCAGATAAGCCTGAAACTAAAATTTTCTGAAAATTTTGAAAAAAGTTACATTATTTAGTTTATTAGATCTTATGCAACATAAAAAAAATTATGAAAAAAAAATTAAGTGTAAGGCTTTCAGGGAAACAGCCGTCCTATATGTAGGACAGTAGGATAATAAGAGGAAATAAAAGACCATTTATGACAAAACATAATGTAATCAAAAAGTGTAGTTTATTAGATAACTATTGATTATATTACCCATTGTTATATGTAATTTACTAGATTAATACTATTTATGAATGATATGTTTAAAAACACTTGACACACACTCCAACATCCATAAAACATACCCTAACAGTGTAGCACCAACCCAAGCTTTGAACGCGTACCTAATAGGTTTACCTTTTATGTGCTGTTTGCAGCCATGTCTACCATAGTAGGGGATCATGGCCTCATCTACACTGTAATGCTCTTCAAGAGGAGAAAACTCTAAGAACTTTTTATTTAGAAGTGTAACTAGGGGGCGTACTTTTGTGTATTTGTCTTGCAAATCCAGATTTTCATTGACATGAAGGTGGCGAAAAATAAAGTCAAATCTATCCCTAGTCATAACCGAGCTGATCAATTCATTCTTTGTATCAGGGGAGTTTTCCCAATACATTCTTCTACGGGGGAGCCATGAATAACCACTAACCAACAATATGCCGATGAAACATTTCATATCTTCAGTGGTTATGTCTCCAGGCAAATTCTTTTTGACAGCATATTTATTGCTCTCTGACACCAACAACGAAATAACATCTTCATCTAAGAAGTTTTCAAACCACTCAATTGGGCGCTTATCTTGGCAAGCGCCTTGAACATCTGGCCAATTCACGGGATTTTTTTCCAAGTCCCGTTTTCTCCATGCGTAGGTACGCCTACGTTTAGTTCGACCTGTAGAATCAGAAGGTTCTTCTTCTGTATCACTCACCATAACCTGCCCTTGAATCATTACTTCAGCCGGTTGAAGCAGAATGTTTCGTGGCAAATTATTCAAAGTTACATTATCTTCTTCACCCGAATCTTCGTCAGTGAGACAGTCAGGATCAACAGGAGGAGGTAGAATACATATCAGTTGTTCTCTATAATCTTCTTCATTATCAGAAACATTTTCTAAAGCATCTAAAATTTCATGCGCAGCTAACGGTCTGTATAGAAAAAGTTGTATTATGGTACTAAAATCATGTATATTATCCTACTGTCCTATATATAGTACGCTAGTATTTGTAACAAGTTATTTATTTATTTATTTATTTATTTATTTATTTTGAAAACTACACAGCTTACAGTTTGACTTACTCTACTTATATCTATGATACAATACGCCAATTACGAGTTTTACAATTATTATCAATTACATGTATATTTAAAACAGTAACTTATAAAAGAGTGGTGAGTTGTGTGTGTGGGTGAGTGCGTGCGTGCGTTTGGGTATGTTTGTGTGTATATATGTGTGTGTGTGCATGATTAAAATGTGTTAGGTACGTTAGATAATATTTTAATTACATTGGTTTTAAAACGATTGCGAGGGCTGTTAAATATGTCAAGAGTAGAAAATTTTTGATTGTATATCGAAGGCAGGCGATTAAAGAGTGAGTTCTTCATATATTGGTTTTTTGTACGTGGTATAAAGAATAAAGGAGTATTACGTGTTCGAGTTAGAGGGGTGTTAAAATATATATTTTCTGTTAATTGGGGGCAGTCTAGTTTGTTGTTTAGGAGATCATAAAGAAACATAATATCTGAAAGAGTACGTCTGTCTTCGAGAGTATTCATTTTAAAGAAAATGCAGGATTCTTTGTAGTCCTTAAAGTTATGTTTTGCTTTAAAACTAAGATGCTTCATAAATATCTTTTGTATTTTTTCAATTTTGTCTATATATTTTTTAAAAAATGGTCGCCATATTATACTTCCATATTCTAATATGCTTCTGACGTAACTATGATAAAGCATTTTTAAACACTGAGGGTTCTTAAAAGGTTGACTTGTTCTTAGGATGAAACCAAGGGATTTGTATGCTTTACTGGACATGTACTCAATATGGGCGTCGAAGAAACATTTATCGTCCAGAAGGATGCCGAGATCCTTTACTGAAGTTGTTCTATTAATTAACTGATTATTGATACTATATTCGAATAAAATAATGTTACGTTTACGAGAAAAGCTTATGGTTTGGCATTTTTGAATGTTTACACCGATGTTATTAATTTTAAAATATTCTCCGAGATTATCTAGATCAGATTGGAGTAGATTACAATCGGCGGTACAAGTTACTTTACGGAAAATTTTGTTATCATCGGCATACAGTAAGCAATTTGAGTTCTTAATACAATGTGTTATATCGAAAAGGAAAATGTTAAAGAGTAAAGGTGATATATGGGATCCTTGTGGAACTCCGGAGGTGACGTTTATGAAGTTAGATTTATGACTTCCTATGACTACTGCCTGACGACGGTTTCTAATATAAGATATTACCCATCTATGAAGATTACCCTTAATACCTACAGCATTTAGTTTCCCGGCGAGAACATTATGGTCTACTCTATCGAAAGCCTTTTCGAGATCGGTATAAATGACGTCAATCTGAGCGCCGTCACTTATGTTAGTTAGTAAATAGTTAGTCAATTCTGAAAGGTTTGTGTTAACACTCCGAGACTTAAAAAATCCATGCTGAGATGAAGGAAGACATTGCTTACAATAGCTATACATAAAATCATTAACTATACTGTCCATAACTTTACCGAAGATATTTAAAATTGATATACCCCTGTAGTTAGTAATTTCATTTTTTGAACCTTTTTTAAAAATGGGGATTACACGTGCATCTTTCCATTGTTTGGGGTAGATACCTTCATCCAAAGATCGTTGAAAAATCAATTTTAAGGGAACAGCAAGCCCGTTTACGCATTTTTTAACAAATATAGCAGGAATCCCGTCTAAGCCTGCGCCCTTTTTACTATCTAGTTTTTTAACCGCATTTGTTATCAGTTTATCTGAAATTTTAATTGAATTAATTACGTTAGAATGGGGCTCCTCTGCGTATGGTTTGGGATCGTAGGAAGAAGATTGTATGAATACGCTTTGGAAAAAGCTATTGAAAGCGTTACATATATCTGCACCACAAGAATAAGTCACTCCATTATATACCATACGACATGGCAAGCTGTTGTTTTTGCGTTTGTTATTTACAAAACTCCAAAACTCTTTAGGATTATGAATTATTTCTTTTTCGCACCTATTAATATAATTTTTAAAACATTCTTCTTGTAAAACTTTAATCCTATTTCTTAGTAAAGCAAATGCTGCGTAATCATTCGGGTTTTTAAATTTTTTCCAATTTTTATGAAGTTTAGACTTTTCTTTAATGATATTAATTAATGATGGGGTGTACCATTGAGGGTACTTAAAACGTCCTGAAACCCGCGCAGAGGGTACGTATTTTTCTATGATTGAGTTAAGCTCTTTGTAAAAACCATTAACTGCATCATCAACGGTCCCGTTAGTAAGAATTCGGTGCCATTCAATCTTCCCGAGTGCCGAGTTAATTGACATATAATCAGCTTTAAAAAATTTTTTTATGATCCGTGGATTATTACGCAGGGGTTTTATTTTATAGTTTTTGATGTTTATAAGTAATGGGGGATGAAATTTATCGATATTCACTAAAGCTGGGTCGCATTGTTCGCAAATTAATGAAAGATTTGAAAAAACAAGGTCAAGAATATTTCCGCAACAATTATTAGTGAAGTTATACTGTGAGAGTCCGGATAAATACATAGAATTCATAAAATCGTCGGCGGTTCGCATTAAGAGTGTATTAGAACTATTTTTATTCAAATGTCCGTCAGGCGTCCACGCGAGAAAAGGTAAATTAAAATCACCGATTAATAAAAATGAGTCATTCTGCCTACTCGAATGAAAGTTAACAAAGGATTCGTTGAAGTCGACCAATATACTGGCCGCATTGGAATTCGGTGGAATATATATTGCTCCCACGTGAATATCCGCGTTTTTTGAATATAGATTTAATAGCGTACTACTTAGAACATGACCGGGAATCGTAATCCAAATACATTCAACGTTACCAACGTGGGTCTCGTTTGTTAGAAATGCGGAATAACATCTTTTTATACAAATCATAACTCCGCCTCCCTTCATATTATTACGTCTACGATCATGCCTAAATACGTCGTAACGGCTATCACATATTTCTGAGTCTAACACTCCCTCACACAACCAAGTTTCAGTTATAATTATGATATCATAATTATTATTAATATAAAAATAATATAATAATAATATATAAAAATAATATAAATAAATTATACGTAATTTATTTATATTATTTTGCTAGAATATTTATTTAGTACAAAAGTTAAGGTTATCAACTAGATATTAACACAGAAAAAAACAACTCACGAGTAAAATATAACTTTTTATACATACCTGTCATTTGCCATGTCTGCAACGCACTTTTATTACACACTTATAAGGTAAAATATAAGGTAAAAACTGTTAAAATAACTGTCTTTTTATTTTTTCTAATAAAGCTGACACGTTTCTTACTGCAAATCATAAGACTAAATAATCTTAGATAAAGAGGGTATTCTGATATTTTTTTTTATTTCTACTGTCCTAAATATAGGACAGTAGGCTTATCTGGGTTAAGCAGTTTTATAATGAGCGTATATTGACTTTGAACATTACCGCAACCATATAAGGTGTAAATTTGCATGTCACATCCGTAGTTCAAAAATGTTAATAAAACAACGCAATACAGAACGTAAATAAGAATAAAGCTTATCTTTCTTACACAAGAAACTACATTCATACGTACGCTACGTATATATCTTTCTTACTGACTTCATAACTTGCTATAAAAGTATTTTTGTGTGTTCAATTAAAACAATGCTAATGGACGCGTAAAATTTTCGCATTATTTTTTTAATTAATTTATCCAGGTATATACTCTCATCGGAAAGGCGAAATCCGCTATCACTACACGCGATGCACGCGCCGCTTCACGCCCGGCACGTGCGCGGGGCCCATACAACCCGTGTGGACCTTTGTATTTTCCTTGCAGAATTGCACGTGGGTATTTTTTTATGGATTTTAATTATGTTTCCCATGAGGAAGTTTCTGAATTCGTAGCGTTTTATTATTGTTTTTTTAACAATCTAGAATAGGGATACGAACGGATTTCTACGTTATAAGACAGCTAAGTTCGCTTTCATTGGACAATACTACCATAATGCTACTGTATTTTTAAGATCTTTAGATAGCTATAAATTTTATTCGACATCAATGAAAACATTAAAATTTAATAAATCAATGAAATTTAATGTTTGATGCTATTTAAAACAATTTGACGATATGATTATATTATCCAAAATAGATCTTATCCAGTACGTTGATTACAGACGGAATTTACAGCTAGCCCAAATATTAAACATAGGTAAAACTTTCTGGCCACATTATAATCATAAATAGATTTATTATAATTTCTAGCGAACGCCTTGGATGTCCCCGAGAGCCTAGATCGAATAGATTTCTTTCCTTTGCACGCTGTAGACGGCGCTGTCAGAGTTTAATAGATCTCTACACTCATATCATAGCCAGTGATACCAATGCGAGTCAAAATTTGCAAAACGATACACAGAGTAAGTTTTTCTGAGTAGCTTAGTGGTAAGTTGCATGTCTGCTCATTCTTTAGATAAAAAATATGTATGTAGACACATATTTTTTATCTAAAGAATGAGCAGACATGCAGCTTATGTATGTAGATACATATTTTTTCTTAATAAAATTTGTATTTTATTAAGTCAATAGTTTTGATTTTATTCTTTCTAACTTTCTACAGCATAGTAAAATGGCAATTTTTAAGACTTCAAATATAGCAGTGGATTTTGCTATGAACTATTATAAAGCTTTTACCTTTTGCAAAGTATTGAATTGAATACAAAAATAAAAATACCGCTCATACCATCGAGATATAAGTACTACTAGAGGGGTTATTCCAAACAAAAACATTGCGCGCGGCCGATGTGGTGGGGTACGTGTGGAACGAGCGAGGCGTGGCTTCAAGTTCAAAGATTAAGCAATGCGTGCAGATGCGACACATTGTGCAATCTGTTTACTCGGTACTATCTGGTGGTACTGATACTAGGGAATTAATAAAACGAGGATTTTATATTAAACTATGTATTTTAATTTCCTTTAAATAATATCAATTTAGTAAGCTTTTGTCGTTTTGTGTAGTAATCAATAGTTTTTATCAGTTTTTGCTTCATGATGTAATCGAATTTTGGAGTATTGGTTTATAATAGCCCTAATTAAATGGATACGATGATTCAATGTTGATGGCGTTTACGTATAAGAAACTCACATTTTGAAAAATCTCACGTGAGATTCGAGGATGGGGGAGGGGTTGAATAAATTCTCACGACATCTCACCAGGGGGGGAGGGAGGTGCAGAAAATTTTAAAAAACACCTCACGTAATTTATGGACGCCCCCTTACTCGATCACAATTTTTGTAACGAATGTGAAAGACGAAACAATAAATACGCAAAGCGGCTTTTACTATAAACGGAACTACATTTAAAAATATACTTTATTATAAGGTTGCTTCCATTCTGTTTATTTACATTCTCAAAAACATCAATCGCCGCAGAGGTGGCTTGCGACAAAGGCGGCTTGTGTCAAAGGCCTCGGCGATATCATTTAAGAACATAATATTATGTACTTTAGGCCAACTTGTAATAAGATCTATTTTACTTTCTTATTAGTCCATTTGACAAGGATATTGGGTAAGATACCTATTGGAATAATTTTATTATTATGTATGTACTTATTAAATCCGCGAATAAAAAAAATTTTTAGTCGTGAATATAGAAATTGGGTCGCATTTTTTTAATCCGCGAATAGTGAAAACACGAATAAAGGAAGCGCGATTAAGGAACTTTTACTGTATTAGTTTCTGTGAATGTTGTGTTTATTTGTAATTGTTGTGCATAATAATTTATAAATCCTATTGGAACAACTGTTGATTAACCTTTTTTTAATAAATAAAAATAGGTAAATAAATAAATATTACTTAATATAACCTACCGTTTTACTTTGCGTAGTCGGGTAAAAGTATAAATATTTAGGTACTACACCACGGTAATCTTTCCTAGTAGATATTGTATATACATAGTTAAAAAAATCCAGTTACATTTTTTAACAGACTCATCGATAGTGTCACGTCTGTGCTGTTAGTCTATGAAAAATGGCGCGAAACGCAGAACGCGTGGTGATTTTTCGCAAAATGATAACAATATTAGTAAAATGCATGACTTACTCATAATAAGGAAACTTACTGGTGAAAAGTCACTCCTCGGGCTTTGTTTGTATTATGGGAACTGTTAAAACAATATCTAAGCAAACACGAAGGCATTTTGAACAGAGCAATAACACGTGTTGACGCGGCAAGCGGGGGGCACAGTCCGACACAGACTAAAGAGACTTGTGATTCTTACCTCTAGCTCGTGTTAAAGAGAGTGTAGTAGTGATCGCCTCTCTAGTACGTAGTACATACTATCTCGATGGCTCATACGCGTCTTATATTTTAAAACAAGTTAATCAAATACAATTTTTATAGGAAATGAAAGCAGACGATTCGATATTGATACACTTCCAATAGATATTGAGAATTACGATGATTCCCATGAATTACACGAAAGCGAAGACCAAAATACTGAAGAATTTAATTCTTCAGAAGATTTGGAAAATAATGAGCCATATTTATCCAATATAGAATATGATCATTACGAAAATGTATATGATGAAAATACTTTGGAAGATGAAATGTTAAAGTTAGAGTAAATGGTTATAAGTTTTATTTAATACATGTGATTGTAGCTTTGATTATGTTGAAAATAAATGTTTGAGATATTTTTGGTGTATTAATAAAGATAACCATTTGCAAGATAGAAAACACTATGTAAAAATCAGTGTGTTAACAGATACTTGGATACATTTTAACACTTGCTACTTAGACTCGGTGAGACAAAGAATGTGATTAAAGATGGTGTCGCTCACTTTTTTTCACCATACGTGGACTGAAATATACAGAGACAAATAGGATAGGCGCCATTTTCAATACCTTTATCCGACCCAGTAAACTACTTAATTAAAAAGAAGTATTTAAATATACAAACCAGGTTGCGTATTAACATTGGCAGCTACAAAAAGACTTTGCACATATGCACCCAGCGCGTTCACTATATCTTGGAATATGTTAGTTGCGTGCGGCCTCATGTCGTAGCATTCGCAGAATGACTTCAAAAGATCTAAAATAAAAAGGTAAATAAATCAGACAAAGATATTGACTTTTTACAATATAACTTTATAAAGTACCAATAAACATATTTTTTTTTCAATATTACAAACTATAGTAGAGCCATTTTAATAGGCAACATTTGACAGTTCAACAAAATTCAACAACGTAACCTAGTAACGACGACATAAAATAATATATTATTTTGTTTTGTTAGAACTGCACATTTGCTTACCTTTTTTCAATTACGATTACATATTTATAATAAAATTTTAAGATTTGATTTTACTAATAAACCATTCTAAACATAATAAACAATTTCTGATTTGAAGAACTGACGTCGCTTCAATGTTGTGTCAATAAACCTTTTTTCTTTTTAAATACCAGAGATGTTACTCTAAAAATCGAAATGTAACATCTAGAATCGAATGCATTGATTACTTTTGAAAAAAAAACACCATAAATTAATAAATGCGTTGTGTTTTTTAATTATGTAGATACTTGTCTTATTTTGCTCCTTAAATTTACGAAAGAAAATATATTACTGGGACAGGGATTTGCCTGATGAATTTTTAAATTGACATGTGTTTCAAGTTCGATTGACAAATGTTTCAAGTCCGTATCGATTCACTTTAATCGATGTTTTTAAGCAGGTTCTCTACGAAGATAAAATTGATAGACGTCAAATGTTGCCTAATAACCCATTGACCACCGAGCGGCCCGATCGGGCCGAGACACAATAGATTTTCTATTGTGTCTGTGATCCGAGGACTGACGGAATAAATTGGCTCCACTATAAGTGGTACTTAACTAGATAATTAACCTATATATACAGGATGAAATTTTGTAATGTCATCTTGAGGTCAGTACTCTTTATATTGTAGATAGAAATAGAAATTTTTACTCAAAAGGAAACATTCCATTATTTTTTAAAAGAATGGAAACTGAATTCAAATATGGCGATTTCTTTCAAATGAAAGATGTCATCACCTCAAAGTTTGTACTAGTATTTCTATTTATCTGTAAACATACTTATTTTTCCATATTTAGAAACTACACTTAAAAATAACATAATTTACTTACCTGGTTGAATAGTCATTTTATGCAAAACTTCCAGCGCGAGTGCCCGCTGCCATAACGGTTTGTCGGGATCCAAAAACTTTATAGTCAGTGATAAGAATATTTCACACTCTGTCACCTAAAAACAATACAAACTTGATAATAACAAGTAACTAAAATATATCGATTAAAATATTCGAGCTCGAAGGACCAAACTGACGTTTTTTTAATTATTATGACTTGTTGACGTTGTATTAATGTAATGAAAAATATATTTTTCATTAATTTGAATTCCCGCGCAATCTGACCGAAACATCAAAACAGTTTATAATTCTATGTTTGAGTCTAATCTGTGGTAAAGAAAACTTGAAGGTAATCTATGGATCTGACAAAAAGCGCTCGTCATTGTGGATAAAATTACTATTGATCCTTTATTGTGATTTAATTAAGAAACGACACAATTATAAACATTAAATGTTGTTTCTTTATTTACAGGTACGATCTTGTGTTAATACTAAATGTGAAATTGAACTAATGAATACTAAATGTGAACTATGTAAACTAATTACAATAAAAACTTTATTTACAGAGAAACTCAATTGTGTTTTGTGTCGCCCAAAACTTGGGAAAATACCTTATAAAACAACATTTATTGTAAGAAGATGGAAAAATTAAAATTTATGTTCCAAGTAAAACCAACAACAGATGGAAAGTCAAACTTTATTGCCATAACCTCAATTGCCACGCAAGATGACAGAGTCTACTTAATCCCTGAAGAATATCAAACAATATCGTTTCATAAACATATCTTAGCCTCGAAAAGCTTCACCACTGTGAAAAATACATTAAAAAAACGATATCAAACCAGAAATGTTTGGATAAAAACTACAGAGGATATTTTGAAAACATATGTTGATGAGGACGGCAACATGATTTTCCAGGACCAATTTCTAGAGGAAAGTACCCAAGAACAATTATCTTTTGAGAGTAAAAAGTATTCTGAAGATCCTGTAATAAAAATTTTAGAAAAATTAGTTGAAGATCAACAAAACAAAGAAAAACAAAGCGTAAAAAAGTTAGCCGAGAGATTTGTTATTGAAAAGTTTGACGGAAGAAACTCAAGTGCATATGAGTGGATGAATGTATTTGAAAAAGAATGTACAAGGTTTGATATAATAAAAGATGAAGAAAAAATTGAAATCTTCCGACTATTTTTAGAAAAATCATGCATTGATTGGTATTCTTCCATGATGATAAAGTTAAGTATACACTCCGAATGGTCAAAATGGAAATCAAGTTTCTTGCAAACCTATGCCAATAAAGGTTGGACATCTAGCAAGTATGCTTTATCGTTCAAGTATCAATCAGGATCTTTACTAGACTATGCAGTGAAAAAGGAAAAACTTTTACTCGAGATAAGGAAAACAATGGATTCAGGTACCCTAATAGACCTTATTGCGGCTGGTTTGCCAGAACATGTACTTAACAGGATTGATAGGGAAACATTGAAAGATACAATAGATCTTTTCAATGAACTGAGAAAGTTTGAACATTTGGAAAACAAAAATAATTATTCTAACTATAGAAAATATGGAAACTTAAAAGGCAACTATAAAAACGAAGATAAAACCCCATGTAAAATTTGTGAAATGTTAAAAAAGGGAATTCGCTATCACCCCGAATCTGCCTGTTGGTTTAAAACAAGAGAAGATGATAAAACAAAAGAGAAAAACATAAAACATATAAATAACTCAGTGATAGAAGCAGAATTACATGAAACGGAACAAAAAAACTAATAGTGACACCGTTAATAAATGTCAAACTGTTAATAAATGATACATTAGCAATTGATGGAATATATGATTCGGGTTCAAATGTTTCTCTAATTAATTCAAAATTATTAAAACTAAAAGGCAAAGGAAACAGTTTGAACAAAGCAAATTTAGTAACAATTAATGGTGTCAAAAAGGCAAGTGGTTTGACAAACTTAAAAATTAAAATATTTAAAATAGAAGAAAATGTCAAAGTATACATTATAGATGAACAAAACTTCAAATATGATTTTTTGATTGGATTAGACATGATAAAGAAGTTCAAGTTAATACAAAATGAGGACTTAAAAATTACCCAAAAACTAAACTTGAATGAAGAACAAGTAGAAGATATTGATACAAATATACAAATAAATACTAAGAGAAAAAAACAAAAGAAAGTGGAAGAAGCTTCTAATGAAATAATAGAAAACAAAAATATAAAGAAAGAATATAGGATTAATTTTAATGAAAATGTAAAAGAAGAGGATTTTGAAATAAATACTAACAATTTAAATGAATATCAGAAAGCGGAAATAAATAAATTGATTAATAAATATAACACAGTTTTTGCAAAGAATAAATATGATGTTGGAACTGTTAACGGCTATGAAGCCAGAATAGATTTGTTAGTAGACACATATTGCAATAAAAGGCCCTACAGATGCACTGTCGAAGACAAAAGAGAAATAGAAGAGCAAATAGGTAAATTATTGGATAATACACTTATAGAAGAATCCTACAGCCCATTTGCTGCACCTGTCACATTGGCATTTAAAAAAGAAGAAAATAAAAAATCAAGGCTATGTATAGACTTCAGAGATTTAAACAAGATTGTAGTACCAGAAGCCCAACCATTTCCGCTAATAGAAGATTTAATAACTAAGACAAGAAATTGCAATTTTTATTCAACACTTGACATAAACTCTGCATTCTGGTCTATCCCTTTGAGAATAGAAGACAGGAAGAAGACAGGATTTGTAACACAAGAAGGACACTTCCAGTGGACTTGTCTCCCGTTTGGTCTAAAAACTGCACCAGCAATTTTCCAAAGGATATTAAGTAACATACTAAGAAAATACAGACTCACAGATTTTGCTGTAAATTACATAGATGACATTTTGATATTTTCAAAATCTTTTGACGAACATATCCATCACCTAACACAGCTGTTTGAAGCCATAAAAACAGAAGGATTCAGATTAAAATTTAAAAAGTGTACATTTGCATCAAACTCTGTAAAATACCTAGGTCATATAATTCAAAATAATTCTATTAAACCAGTGAAAGATAATCTGATTTCGATAAGGAATTTCCCTACTCCTAAAACTCAGAAAAATGTAAGACAGTTTCTAGGAAAAATCAATTTTTATAATGAATATATACCAGGAAGTGCGATAATATTAGATCCGTTGCATAATTTACTTAGGAAAAATCAACCATTTATTTGGTCTGATGAATGTCAGAAAGCATTTGAGAAAATAAAAAGTCTCCTATGCTCTCAACCAGTGCTAGAAATTTTTGATAAAGATTTACCGATTAATATTTACACAGATGCTTCTATTCAGGGTGTTGGAGCTATTTTGAAACAGACGCAGTTAGATGGAAAAGAAAAACCAGTAGCTTATTTTTCTAAGAAACTTAATGGAGCCCAAAAGAAAAAAAAAGCGATATATTTAGAGTGCTTGGCTATCAAAGAAGCAGTGCGATACTGGCAGTACTGGCTGATAGGAAAATCATTTACAGTTTATTCAGACCATAAACCACTAGAACATATGAATTTGAAAGCGAGAACAGATGAAGAATTAGGCGACTTGACATACTACCTATCACAGTATGATTTTAATATAAAATATGCTCCAGGAAAAGATAATTTGGAAGCGGACTGCCTCAGTAGGAATCCTGTGTTGGAAGCAAATGAAAACCAAGATGAACAGTTAAAAATAGTTAACACAATAACACTAGAAGACATCTTAAAAGATCAAATAAAAAATAAATATATACAGTGCAGAAAAGATAAGTTACAAATAAGGAACAATGTTTACTACAAGAAAGTAAACAAAAAAGAGAAAATAATTATATCGGAGAAATTCAGCTTAGAATTTATGAAAAATGTCCATACAGATCTTGGTCACATAGGAATTAAACAGATGCAAAGAATGATTAGCTCAGTGTATACAGCAGAAAACATGTCAAAAAATATAAAAAGTATCTGTGAAAATTGTATAGTATGTTTAAAAAATAAATCAAGAGGACAAAATAAATATGGATTGATGTCCCACTTGGGTCCTGCTACAAAACCTTTTCAGATATGCTCTATTGATACCATTGGGGGTTTTGGAGGTTCTAGATCAACAAAGAGATACTTACACCTGCTATCAGACCACTTTACTAGGTATGCATATATTTTAACATCAAGCACTCAAAATGCAAATGATTTCATCAAACTGATAAGCAACTGTGCAGAAACAGATGAGATTGAATTGATACTCTCAGACCAGTACCCAGGTATCAATTCAAAGGAGTTCAAAATTTTTTTGGATGAAAAGAATATTTCATTAATTTTTACTGCAGTGAACTCTCCTTTCTCAAATGGCATAAATGAAAGACTAAACCAAACGCTAGTCAATAGAATCAGGTGCCGGATAAATGAACGTGAAACAAAAATAGCTTGGTCAACTATAGCCCACAACTGTGTAAAAAATTACAACGAAACAGAACACACTGTTACAGGGTATGCTCCAAAATACCTACTCTATGGCACAGATGTGACAATTTTACCAAATGAGCTGAAGCAAAAGAAGACAGAATACAATTTGTTCCAGGCCAGGGAAAAAGCTCTTGAAAATACAATCAGATCACATGATTACAACAAGACAATTTATGATAAAAATCGCAGACATATAGACTTCAAAATTGGTGATCCCGTTTTTGTGGAGAATGGAAACAGACTTAATAGGAAGAAGCTTGATGTATTAAAACTTGGGCCCTACAAAATTTTAGAAAAAATATCAAAGTCAATTTACAGGATAAACACGGATCATAGGAAGTCAGAATCAAATTTTTTCCACATCTCGAAACTAACGCCAGCCCCTGACTGCACTTGAAGAGTGTTGAGCTCATTATTTTTCTCTTTGGGAGGGAGATGTAATGAAAAATATATTTTTCATTAATTTGAATTCCCGCGCAATCTGACCGAAACATCAAAACAGTTTATAATTCTATGTTTGAGTCTAATCTGTGGTAAAGAAAACTTGAAGGTAATCTATGGATCTGACAAAAAGCGCTCGTCATTGTGGATAAAATTACTATTGATCCTTTATTGTGATTTAATTAAGAAACGACACAATTATAAACATTAAATGTTGTTTCTTTATTTACAGGTACGATCTTGTGTTAATACTAAATGTGAAATTGAACTAATGAATACTAAATGTGAACTATGTAAACTAATTACAATAAAAACTTTATTTACAGAGAAACTCAATTGTGTTTTGTGTCGCCCAAAACTTGGGAAAATACCTTATATTAATAGTATTTATTTATTTCTATTTACCAAAGCAAATAGCAAAACACTATTAGTTACCTATTAAAATATTTTTTTTTGTTTATTTAAGTATTTGTTTATTATTTAATTGCTATGAAAAGAAAATTTCTCATGTTCTTTAAAATTAAATGTTCATTCAAATATAAGTTTAACTAACAATAAATCTCTCTATTCGTATTTTCACTTCTCACACAACCCTATCAAAAAATCCCCACCCAAACATAATCTATCAACTTATACACATGCTCACCAATAAATCGTGATACTTGTGCAGTATGATAGACACGAGCCGCAGCAGGCGCATGGTGACGGGGAAGTGGGGGCGGTCGGGCGCGGGCGGGCTCCCCCCCACCGCGCCCCCGGGGATGTGGGGGGCGGTGAATGCTGCCCTGGAGTGGGAAATACATAATTACAATGCGATCCAACTAAGAAGGGGAAAGTTAATTACTTTTTTCGTCAGTTACATGTCAAAAAAAAACTAATAGAACACGCTTTTATAGGATAAACTCTTGAAATTATTGTATTGTCACCGATCCTTGATGAAGTGTACAGAGTTTGAATTAAATCTCTCCATTTAACGTGGGTCAACATCGAATCTAAACGAATCACATACAAAAATTTGTATGAAGCTAATAAAAGCGTGTTAAAAATACGATTTACTTAGGCTTATTGTCCACGTAATATTACGTCATGTGCACGCTTTCGTCAATTGACTTGCAAGACAAATTCTGTCATCTTGCGTAGAAACAAAACTGTGGGCGCGGAGCGGCAACGTCGCTTCAGACGCTCGATATGCTTTCGTCGTAAGGCCATTTTACTAAATTTTCAATTTATACCCAATAATTTAGTTTATCGTTTTTAAATCTAACAAAATTATTTTAACCTACCATATTCCCAATTAATTTTTAAAAGGCTATTGCATCATAAATATAAAAAAAGATATCATAATAATCATTAAAAATCAAGAGTATTTACCTGTATTTAACATTGGGCGAAAAGAGCCTTATAATCAATGCACACACATGTTCTTTCAACAAGAATCTAAACTCGGATATCTGAAAATAAAGTATTTATAAGATTTAAAATTGTCACTTAATTACAAGTCAAATATCCATTATTTAACTGAGAGATAAATCAATCATTAAGACATGTTTTTGAGTAGACTCAAACAATTATACAAAAATGGTATACCTTAAAAAATACAGGAAGTGAACGAAAAAAAGCTCACCTTAAAGAAAATAGCTGAAAAATCAGTGAGTACAGTGTCCAACAGCTCTAAGCCAAATGTTTTGGGTACATCTGAGATGCCAACTAACCAGTGTGCAGCATCACCGTTTATTAATTGAATTATATCCTAGAATTGAGAACATTAATTACATTATAGCAGATCATGGTATGAGTAAGCCTTAAATAGAGGAGCAGAAAATATAGAGAAAGGAATTTAAGTACAAACACACATCTTCTTTTTTTTATGAATAAATGCACATATTTTCCACTTGAGTTTGTAAAATCATATTAATAAATGGTATAAGTATAAGTACCTGTAAAATTAGATAAGCGTCAACAGCACATGGTTTCAAATCCTTTGGCGCTTTTTGGTTTGTCTGAATTCGAACATCAGCTGGATTCACTTTTAGTGTACCTAAAAAATACATAAGAATATAACATGACTGATTTATTTTTATTAGTTCCTTTTTATGCTGTCTATTAATATTATACTATTCTAGTATATTTATTAAGTTTAAAATTGTGTAGTACTACTGTAAAGAATTTTTCACCCATTTATAATATGATCAAATAGGCTTACCAACAAAGTAGCAAACATATTCCTTACTTCATTTCAGAGATGTACAAAATATTATATTAAAACTCACCCTCTGCCTCAGCCAGAGCCCTCTCGAACACCAAAGCAACAAGTTGCCTAACAGTTGCAGCGGCAGCATGACTAGTGCTTACATCGCGAGTTTCACTTGTCGGCACCATACGCATGCATAGCACCATTGTCTGTGGGTTATTACAATTGAAATTTAAAAAAGAAATAGTCAACAAATAATGGTGATATCTGATATTAGAAAAACGGACAATAAATTTTTGTATGTGTAAGAAATTTAAAATGTTGAAGTAAATGTAAGCAGTTTCGTTTTTTGCCTTTATTTTAAGGTTATTATAAAGTAGTTACGTTTATAAAATATAATCAAACTCTTATCAAAAAACAATCATATTATCATCTTCAAAAGTATACAAAATTTCAATATTGTACCATCAGTAATATTTATTGTTATCATTGTTGTAAATTGCAAGTTTGATATTACTGCAATTTCAATTACACATTGCAAACATATAATTGATCTTACTGCAGAGCTTACTACAAAATACTTGTATATTTAAATTAACAGCTTATATTTCACGTAAAGATCAATCTAAGTCATTGAGGTATTATTACTACGTATAGAGAGGACACCAGGGCCTGTAGACAAAGTAACAATTACAAAACGATAACGAAGTTAGAAATCGCAAAAATGTATGGGATTGACATACGCCGCGTTAGATCACGTGGTCTATCTAATGTCAATCCCATACATTTTTGCGATTTCTAACTTCGTTATCGTTTTGTAATTGTTACTTTGTCTAAGGCCCCAGGAACGAAATCTGTGCGACAATCGCGGCGGTGCGGGACGCGTTTGGGGCGGCTAGTGAGTCATAGATATAAGCGATGTTTGAGACGCTTGGCTCTAACTCGTGTTACAAATAGTGTCGTAGCGATGCCCTCTCTAGTACGTAGTACATAGTAACTCAATGATCTATATTAACATATTTCATTGTTTTACTTACCCTAGCCAAAGTATCGCCATGTACAAGATCAGATGTGGTCATTAACAAAGCTGCGGTTTGTAATAACTTAAGTTCAAGCATATTAGCTTGTCCCAAGTTAAATAAACAGTCTACTATATGCCGAGCGCCCTTTGCATCTATGCCTTGTTGGGCTATAAGCCGCTGGATGGTGCCTAAGCAAAACTAAAACAAAAAAATATATGTATAAGCTTACCGACCTGGCTATCCTGGCACCCTCTATCTATTTAAAAAAAACCTCATCAAAAACCGTTGCATAGTTTTAAAGATTTTTGCATACATAGGAATGGACGGACAGCAACTTTGTTTTATACTACATAATAAAATATTTATTTGAAACCAAATAATGTATAGATAAACTAAATCAAAGTGTATTAATTGATTGAAAAGTGTTCAAAAACTAATCTAATTAGATAACAATTAAAAAGTTGATATCACAAATGTATTTCAAAATGGTCTCATCATTTATACATTTTATGTTATTTCATAGTTTTTGTTGATTTTTATTTTAAACTAGCGGTCCGCCCCGGCTTCGCCCGTGGTACATATTTACGTTTTCTCTACATAAAAACCATCCTCGTACTTCACGGAATATTATAAAAAAAGAATTATCTAAATCGGTTCAGCCGTTCTCGAGTTATGCGCTTACCAACACATTTTGCGATTCATTTTTATATTTTAAATATCGCAGCCAGTAATCTAATTACATGAGACTCATAGCAGTTTTTTTTTAAACAACACATTATATTAGGCATGTGAATTATTTTTTATTGTTTTCTTATGTGACAAATATTATGGCTTGCCAGATGCCAAAACTGCATATTGTACTATGAGTAACATTCAAAATGTTAGTGAACTTAGCAGATCATTTTTAGCAGATCAAAAAAAAAAATGTGAGTTCTTATCGCGTGCAGTTGAGTTCTACAGTTCCTGATACTTTTTAGAAATAGTTCTGGCGTTTTTACCTTAAAAAACGACATTTGAAAAAATGATCTGCCAACTTCCCGTAGCAGATCATTTTTAGCAGATCAAAAAAAAAATGTGAGTTCTTATCGCGTGCAGTTGAGTTCTACAGTTCCTGATACTTTTTAGAAATAGTTCTGGCGTTTTTACCTTAACAAACGACATTTGAAAAAACCCGACCTGGACCCGGCTTAACGTGATGCTAAGACGTAATGCTACGACGTGATGCTACGACGTGATGCTACGACGTGATGCTACGGCGTGATGCTACGCTGTGATGCTACGGCGTAATGCTACGGCGTAATGCTACGGCATGTGTTACGGCGTGATGCTACACTGTGATGCTACGGCGTGATGCTACGGTGTGATGCTACGGTGTGATGCTACGGCATGATGCTACGGCATGATGCTACGGCGTGAAGCTACGGCGTGATGCTACGGCATGATGCTACGGCGTGATGCTACGGCGTGATGCTACGGCGTGATGCTACGGCGTGATGCTACTGCGTGATGCTACGGCATGATGCTACGGCGTGATGCTACGGCATGATACTACGGCATGATGCTACGGCATGATGCTACGGCATGAAGCTACGGCATGATGCTACGGCATGATACTACGGCGTGATGCTACGGCGTGATGCTACGGCATGATGCTACGGCATGATGCTACGGCATGGTGCTACGGCGTGATGAAATATGACATAAATAAATTTTCTAGTGTTTCATTTTACGCGAGTATTTCTAAAAAGTATCAGGAACTGTAGAACTCAACTGCACGCGATAAGAACTCACATTTTTTTTTGATCTGCTAAAAATGATCTGCTACGGGAAGTTGGCAGATTATTTTTTCAAATGTCGTTTTTTAAGGTAAAAACGCCAGAACTATTTCTAAAAAGTATCAGGAACTGTAGAACTCAACTGCACGCGATAATAACTCACATTTTTTTTGATCTGCTAAAAATTATCTACTACGGGAGGTTGGCAGATCATTTTTTCAAATGTCGTTTTTTAAGGTAAAAACGCCAGAACTATTTCTAAAAAGTATCAGGAACTGTAGAACTCAACTGCACGCGATAAGAACTCACATTTTTTTTTTGATCTGCTAAAAATGATCTGCTACGGGAAGTTGGCAGATCATTTTTTCAAATGTCGTTTTTTAAGGTAAAAACGCCAGAACTATTTCTAAGTATCAGGAACTGTAGAACTCAACTGCACGCGATAAGAACTCACATTTTTTTTTTGATCTGCTAAAAATGATCTGCTAAGTTCACTAACATACATTCAAACACTTACCTACTACCAAATAACAAAGAAACTTATAATGTTATGTTAATTTGATCCTTATCAAAATGCATAGCTTAGAATATTATTAAATTATTGTAATTAAATGGAATAATCATTTACCTTAATGATTTTTACATCCTTTGACTCACATCCTTGCACCAGGGGATATAAAATCTGATTAACAACGCCATATAGAGAAGCCTGTGGATTATTAGCTGCTAATGACAACTTTTCTATTGCTTCATCACATGCCTGAAAGACAAAAAATTCAATAAACATATCAAGTTCAGAAAATAAAGAAAAAACCGCATAGGTATATTTCTTAAACATAAATAACAAATAACATAATATTAGATAATTACAATTTTTCTCATATTCGATTAATAGCTTCAGAAATACATATATATCTTCCTGAACTATGTTTCAATTATCTAGAATATGCGGAATACAATTTATTGGTACAAACCTCCCTTATCTGAGGGTGTTTTTTCTTGGTTTCCAAACTCAGGGTTTTAAAGTCGTTTTGGAGGACATCCATGAATTTCCTCGTGGAGTCATCGCCGGTAACAGCGCTAACAAATGCCATGTTTATTTATGCAAAATATAATGAATTACTTCATGTTTCACAGCAAAATTAAACAAATTATAAAATATGCCATGTATACAAATCGACATATGAAATGACAGTTCAAAAATTATCTCATGCTAGCTCTTCACTCTCGTCGAGGCTAGGCGAGGGAACGCGAGCACGAGAGTGTAGTCGGAGCCCTCGCGTCACATCGCCGTGCCTCGTCTCGCCTCGTCTGGTCTCCGCCTGGAGTCGGTTTTTTGGGCGCGAGTCAAAGGACGCGAGGCGCGAGAGCAGACGAGGCGAGATGCGGCGTCCACATTCTCGCGTTCAGTCAATCAGTATGCCACAAGACTTTTCGTTATCAATCAATATTTCGTTATCCACCATCGCCTTCTTCTCCAATGCTAACTAACTTTATAAAGTGTGATATACTTTAAAAAAATACTTTTATTGTAGTGATTAATTTTAATAAATTTTAATATAATTGTAATTGAATAAAATTTGCAATTTTAATAATAATTATTTGAATTCTGTATATAATTAATTACTCATTAAATTTTTATTATATCATATTTTTTATAATTTGACGAATATAATTGTAATTTTAAATTTGTAATTGTAATACTTTTTTGGTTTACCTATATAATTAATTTTATTAAATTTCTTTAATTTTTTTTTAAACTAATATTTAAATTAATAAATTGACGAATTGTAATCGTAATTAACATTTTGAACGCTGTAATTTCCTATAATTAGATGTGCAGAAGATCATGTACTTGGATTAGATGTAACGAATGGAATCTGTATCCTCTGTCGGAAATTCTAAAATAAATAAATAAAATTAATATACGCAAAGACGCATAGAGTTGCGGCTATTGTCACTTCAAGCACGTCCATTATGCTCGCGACACAGAGAGAACTGAACAAAGGCGAGAGTGAAGATGGATACAACCTCGTGTTGTCTCGCCTTGCTTAACCTCGCTAAACCTCGCCTCGCCTAACCTCGACGAGAGTGAAGAGCTAGCGTCAATATTTATTGCGTCAATGTCAAAATATTTATTATTCGAAAAAAGGGTTACAGTCACAGGTTACAGTGCCACAAACTTTTTTTTTTTTTTTTTTTTTTTCTGTTATGGCAAGAAGCTAAAACTATTTGCCAGTGTCAAGTAAAAGGTAGGGAATCCATACACGGGAAAATAGGATAATACGATATTTTTCAAGGTGAGTTAGGCCAAAATTAATACAAGTTACATTATATACATATTATTTACATAAACTAAATAGATTAAATAGAAACTAAAAAACATTACAATTTGACGTTATTCTTAAATATAAAAGTAGCTTTATATTATTATAATATTTTATATGATACATAAATAGATATGACATACGAGTAGGAAGAGGAACATTTGAAGAAATTAATGAATTATAAAAGGAAGAATGATCGTATAAAGAGCAAGAGAAAAATATGTGGTCTATATTTCCCTCATCCTCTCCATACTCGCAAACTTCACTATTTAATACGCCTATTCTGGCTAAATGACTAGAATACACATATGTCCTATTCTGATGCGACTTATTGTAGATATAACTAATTTATTTGCTTCAACACCAACAAACCAAGGTTTTATGGGGATTACCGGTTGAATTCTATAGTAATTCCTTCCCTTATGCTGTATCTGTCCACCGTAGACCGTATTCCACGCTTCAAAGAGAAATCGTTTCGGTAATGTTAAGAGATCATGAGAGTAGTTAATGTATGGATACATATTACATATCTCTACACTGCACTGCATCCTTGGCCAAGCTATCAGCCCTATCATTTCCGTGGATATATAAATTGAAATGATTGAAATATTTTTAAAACTAATGCCAACACTATTTACATATTTATTATTGTGCGCTGGTAATATTAGAGTATTGACTTTTTAATAAGATTGGCAGCACCACCATACCCATCAATTCTGTCATCACGAATACAAAATACAAATTTGAAATTACAATCATAACCTGGAATTCGAAAGAAGAGATTTGGTTTTAACCAAGTCTCATTTAGAGCAATTAAAAAGGATTGTGCTTATTTATTATGTGAATTAGATCTGACTTTTTAGGTATCACGCTTCTGCAGTTCCACTGTATTATTTTGGAATCCATGATTACTAAATAAACTATCAATTACTTTATGTAAAGTGGCAACGTTGGACGGTTTCAGGGTGTTATTTTTCAATAGAGTGTTGATAAGTAAAGTAATTATATCCATTATCTGGGAAGTTTCAGATTCATTAGGGGCTACTTGATAACCGCAGCCATTTTCAGGCGTAGGAATCTGAGCTTCCCTAATAATAGCATTATGAGCATTTTTATCAAAACCCTTATTAGTCTTAGGAGGCAATTTTGGTTTTAAAAAATAAGTCTTTTTGTAGGATGAATTTGAACTATTTACATTCAATCTATTTGTGGTTGAATAAGCAGATGAAGACATTAATACATCCCCATAAGACTTTGATACATTTGGGTAAAGTTTACTTGCTTCCCCGTAAGATATATTTTTTTCAGACATACTTATTTTAATATCCTTTTGGCGTTTAAATTCTGGACAGATTTTATTAGTTGCGAAATGGAAGCCTGAACATAACAAACATGATGCACAATCTTCTTCGACTGTACAAGTGTCGCCAGAATGATCTTGACCACACTTATAACATCTGGGTTTGGAACGACATATATTTTTAGTATGACCATATCTACAGCATTGAAAACATTGGATGGTAGGGAAAATGTAAAGATTAACTGGCAGAGAGTTATAACAGGCATACACACGTTCAGGAAGAACTTGACCGTCAAATGTAAGAACAACAGATTGTGTTGGTCTCCAAGATATGGAACCATCAATAATAACCTTATAATTGATCCTTCTAACTTTTATAATTTTTCCACAGCCAGCTGGAGTTGAAATATTTTCTATTATTTCCTCTTGGGACCATTCAGAAGGTATTCCTTTAACAATACCAATGCGACTTATGTTATATGTTGGTATTTTTGCACTTAGCTTATTTAATTCTAAATTTTTATTTTTAATAAAATCATTAGCATCCTTTGGTGTTGAAAATGCTACAATACAACGATTTCTCCCTATTTTTTTAACACTACCAGATACTATATTTTTAATATTGTTATTTTTTAAAAATCGACCAAAAGTAATGGGATGCAATGTTGTTCCATCGCCAGGTGTTGACTCTGTACGCTGAACATGAACAATATAAGGGAAGGAGTCAGTAGATAGGTATTCTGAACGTAAATTTGGTAAAGCCGATTGTTCATTCATATTATTATTATCATTCTTATAGGATTCATTAAAAGTAACATCAGAATTGGACTTTTTATTAGGCTCAGTGCTATCACTGTCCTGTTTCCTTAGCCTGCGTTTTTTAGGAGTGCTTTCCACCCAACTATTTTTTAATGCAAAATCGTTTTCACATTCTATACTTGGAACCGTAATATAACTAGCTACTTCAGGACCAAGTTGGAAACTTGGTCCTGAAGCTATAGGGTCGGGAGGATCGTTCATCGATCAGCCCGCCAAAAATTAAGTGCAAAAATTTTTTTACATACTATAAATCAGAATAAAATAGACTTACCAATAAAAAACTACTAACTACACTAATTTACAAGTTTATATATAGGAAACAAAAGATATATACAAAGCCAAACTCAATTGAACATTAATTTAAATTTTTTTTCAAATTAAATTTCAAAAATTACACCCGGCTCGTTCGAAGATTCCCGCGCTTTTCTGCCACAAACTTATCTGACCCGGTGGCAAAAACTGGAACTACGTGCCGCCATTTTGAAATGTCACATTTTCACAGACTTTTCATACGGAATATTTTGTTTATATAAAAGAAAGCGACATCAGTGACCAGTGCAAACTTAGCACCCCATCAATGGAATTTTGGGTCGAAAATGACCTTGATCGTTAGGTCCCCGTTAGGTCCTTTAAGGTCCCACAATTTTTTCGTTAGGTCCCCTTTAGTTTTTTTTTAAATAATTTTTTTAAATTTTAGGTATAAAAAAAAATGCACTTTAGCACCCCATCCATAGAATTTTGGGTCAAAAATGACCTCAATCGATAGGTCTCCGTTAGGTCCTATAAGGTCCCACAATTTTTTCGTTAGGTCCCCTTTAGTTTTTTTTTAAATAATTTTTTTTTAATTTTAGGTATAAAAAAGTTACACTTTAGCACCCCATCCATAGCAAAATTGGCAAATTTTATCAAAATCGTATTCTTTACCGTTAGGTCCGTATGGGCTCATCATTGAAATTGTTGAATTATTTATTTTATTAAAATTATAAAATAATAAAAACCTGCGCATGCGCCTTAGAGCATTAAGGCATGCGCACATCATACATAAACAGCGCGAAATTTAAAATGGTATCGTTTCATTTATTAAATAAATCTATTGTTCTGAGAGTGCTTATTTATTAAAAACCTACTTTTCAACCTAGAATTAAAATAACCTGGTATTAGTGTCAATCTATGGTGTCAATATATTTTTTGTAGCGGCCACAGGGCCACACTACGGTCGAGGTATATATTCGGAAAGAATAACATGCAACAAATCATTAATTTGATTCGGGATGACCTTCGCGTGGACACTCGAGGGGGCGGTATTCCAGTGGAACTGCAAGTGATGGCAGTTATTCGATATTGGGGCCGGCATGAGGTAGATGTGACTTGTGCTCTAGTTTTGGATATATACAATAGAAAAGCCTGTATAACGATCTATTACATTACAGATCCAAGAAGATTGTGCTGACATTCACAGAATGAGTCAACAGACACTTTCCCGTTTGTCCCGAAATGTTGCTATTGCGTTAGCTTCTAAAAGTTCGCGTTATATTAATATGCCGTCGAACTCAACCGAGGAAGCCAAAGCAATTAGGAAATTTGAGGCCATAATATGCGGGATGAAGCGTATCATTGGTGCAATAGATTGCACTCATATTAAGATACGCAAAGTGAGTGGAGAGGCTGGACAGTACTATGTTAATAGGAAGGGACATTACTCCATTAACACTCAAGTATGAACATTGTACAATAACATTTTAGTTTGATCATAGTGTATTTAAAGTAATAAATTTTCATTGTTATGTGTGCTATTATGTGTTTCTAATTTATAATAATATTGATGACAATAATTACAGGTAGTATGTGACTCTGACCTTAAAATCTGCGATATTGTGTGTCACTGGAGAGGAAGTACACATGATTCCCGCATATATAGAGAAAGCTCAATAAAGCGGAGGTTTGAGGAGAATGAATTTCATGGGAAGCTGATTGGAGATAGCGGGTATCCTTGTACTTCGCATCTTCTAACACCAATATTAAGACCAAGGACACAGGCAGAAGAAAGGTACAACCTGAGTCACATACGAACGAGGAATACTGTAGAGCGTTGCTTTGGGGTGTGGAAGCAAAGATTCCGCATACTCAACGAAACAATGCGAGGGTCTCTGCAAGTGATCAAGACCACTATTGTTGCTTGTGCAGTTTTGCACAATTTAGCAATACTCTTTAATGAGTCTATTTTAAATCAAGGTATTTGTGCAAACTAATATGTAAACAAAGTATATTTAATAATGCCAATACATAAAAAATAAGCATATTTTAATTCTTTATTTTGTATTTTTCTAGATCCTTCAGGCCTTGAAAATCAATTATTAATCGATCCAACTATCCCTGATAATATAGAAGATGAAGACGAAAATATAAACAGGGCCATTTATATTGAAACTTATTTTAATCAATAAAAACCATATTTTATTATTTTTCAAAATTTATTTTTTTTAAATATTCCTCCTCTAATGCAAGTATTTGGAGCTTCTTCTCGTGAAGCTCCCTCTCTTGTTCTATTCTTAATAGGTGAAGCTCCCTCTCTTGCTCTATTCTTAATAGATGCAACTCTTGTTGTTGCTTCATTAATTCCTCCCTGCTTTTTTTTGCAAGGAGGAATAATTGATGCTCGTAATTGGAATTTGATTTCCCACTGTAAAAATAACATAAACATTAAACATTATTTCACATAAATCACAGCTGAACAATAAGCACAGGAAATTTCATGAAATTCTATTTTCAACATTACATACTTACGTTTTTTTTGGTTTAGCTTTGAAAATATGATGTGTAGGATTTATACGTGGCAATTCAGTGGAGAAATTTGGCAATTCAGGCTAAAAATAAAAAAATAATAATTATTTTAAAATAATATAAATTTTATTTATAATACTGATATTTTTGTATAACATAACTGATAAAAATATTATACAAATTATTATATAATATGATTACCTATGCATGTGCAGTGCTTTCATCATTTTCATTCAATTTCAATGTATCATCAGCAGACTCCTTAGTAACTTCCTATAAATATATAAAATATAATTACTCAATCTCACAATAAAAAACTATATATGCATAGCGCTATTATCCCTTAATGGATATTCCAAATTAAGGAATAATAGCAGTAGAAAATGTAAAAAATATAAACCTGTTGGCCATGTGTTGCATCGCTATCGAAAGGATTGTTATCAACCACAAACTCATTAGGAAGAGCTGCTATAAGCTCTTGATCTTCAGGCGGAGGACTTGGTGGCGGAGGTCCCCCGCCTGTCATGTTTCTTGCCGTTCTAAATTTGTGTTCCGAAGCCTTAGCTTTCTTCAAATTCCTCCACTGATTTTGTATTTGGCTTAAGTCCCTTTTATGGAGTGAAATGATATTATAACTGAAATATAAATACAATAATAATGTTATTACACTGTAACAATTTATTAAATACAAGAAACTGTTAGAATAAGTAAAACTAAAATAACCAAGACAAAACATCTTCCCATGCAAGTTTTTTTGCTGTATTTGTATTAGTCGACGTATCCTTATTCTCTAATATAATATGTGCTCGCTCGAGCACTAATTATTTGGTAAAACTGTACATTATAGGGCGTGGAATTTGGGGGTAGTGGGGGGTGGAGAGAGGGGGGGTGGGTACTAGGAACTTCCCCTGTAAAGGGGGGGGCGCGAAAATTAATAGTTTTCGAGATATTTACAAATTAAGTTTTGGTCCGCCTAAAGCAAAGGGGGCGCAAAGTAAGGACTTAGAAAATTTTTCATCTAAAGTGAAAATTGTATAGGAATCATAAAATACATAATTTTTATTCAAAACGCTAAAATAAGCATGTTTTATAAAAAAAACTTTTTCTCTAAAATATAAAATGGCCGAGATATTCGCCCTCAAAGGTTGATGATAAAACCTAACCTAACCCTTTCCCTATCTCCTCATGTCTTTTTTATATTGTCTCAGACACTGCCTTAGCTCCGGCGCTACGGGAAGTGCAGCCCTTCCGCCCTTGCGTGACAAAGCACGGTCGCCCGTACTCCACTTCGCAGCTTCAGCTTATTGGTCGCCTTCGGCGACCAGCCTCAGCCGCTCCGCTCCGCACGGCTCCCGAGCTTTGTCACGGCGGGCGAGGGCTGCTCTCCCTCCGCGCCTCCGGCTTTTTACATACACTCTAGGGGTAGGGCAGACAAGACCACGTGGAATTCGGGGTTGACAGCTTCGGTTCTGTGGCAAGTCTTATGATAATGCAATGCTTATTTTAGCGTAACGTTTTTTAGCTAGATTCGGACTTTCGCAGCTTAATATTGAATACATAATATTCCATCATTGAAAAAATTTACATTTTACAATCCGTCATGTATCTTGGTAATTATCAAGTTTAGAGAAAAGTTGCCCCAACAAAACTTGCTTTTATTAGCGTAATCTTTACGATAAAACAATAATAAATAGGTGTTATAATGATACCAACTCCATCAAAAATTTTCTAAGTCCTGCGACCCCTTTGCTTTAGGTATTTTTTTCCAGTTCCACATTGATCTGAAGCAATTAATATTAATTATTACTTTACAATAATAGTTTTCAATACTAGTAATATTGCATTAGCTCTTTGATTTGAAATATGACAGATTTAATGTAATAGACATTAGTATGACCTGTAGTTTTTTTTTTGTTTGAGTGGGAATCGCCCTAAAGTCGCTTCTGGCACTCGCCGGCCGCTGCCGCGGCACTGAACTGCCGCACGTATTATAGGTTTTTTGTGGGGGGAGGAGGGCACACGTAGGTATTTGATTTTTTTTTGCGCGTCGACGGAGCCCCGCTTCGCGGGGCTCCTATTTCTGTGTAGTTTTTTTTTAAAGAAACCTAACCTAACCTAACCTAACGGCTAACCTAACCTAAACTAGATTTTTTTTGCGCGTCGACGGAGCCCCGCTTCGCGGGGCTCCTATTTCTGTGTAGTTTTTTTTTTTTTAAGAAACCTAACCTAACCTAACCTAACGGCTAACCTAACCTAACTTGATTTTTTTTTGCGCGTCGACGGAGCCCCGCTTCGCGGGGCTCCTATTTCTGTGTAGTTTTTTTTTAAGAAACCTAACCTAACCTAATAGACCGGGAGATACTAACACAAAATTTCGAGTCATTTGTAACAGGATGGCGGTTCTACAGGGTTCTTAGTACGCAATGACATAAAGAAAAATGATGGTGTGAACGCTGGTGCCGGCGGCTTAGTCGCGTGGGCGTTAGTCGAACTCGTCGGAAAATAGCGAAAGTCAAACGATTTGTAACAGTATGGCACTTATTTTTCCTGGAAGTTTGAGGATCAAAGAATATAAATACAAAATTTCAAAGATCTAGGTGTTGGAAATCTTCACTTATATAAATTAATACTAAATTAATTTTTCAAGTATGACAGCACTTTTTCCCCCTACTAGAAGTATGGCAAATATAATAATGGTCACATTTTATCAAATACTCTCCAAAAATCCAAATGCAATACTGGTACAAAAAGTTTGGCGAAATAAATTTTTTTTGCAGATTTTCGGCGGTATGGCGACCATTTGGAATCGTCCGAAAAGTATGGCATGGCGATTTTCGTAAATGGCTGCACGACGATGGTTACCAGTGCAAAAGTTAGCCTGGTACAAATGGTTGAATAATTGTTTTATTTAAATCAACATATTCGCGTCAGTATGGCGGGCTGTAAGTCACACCGGAAAAGTATGGCATGACACTACCGCCTACTTCTTTTTTATGGGCTATCGGTAAATACTAAAATTTTTTTGTTACAAATCGTTTGACTTTCGCTATTTTTCCGACGAGTTCGGCTAACGCCCACGAGACTAAACCACCGATACCAGCGATCACACCATCATTTTTCTTTTTATCATTGCGTTCTAAGACCCCTGTAGAACCACCATCCTGTTACAAATGACTCGAAATTTTGTGTCAGTATCTCCCGGTCTATAACCTAAAGGCTAACCTAACCTAAACCTAACCTAACGAATTGAGGGTGAATATCTCCGCCATTTTTGATTTTAGAGAAAAGTTGTTCCTATAAAACATGCTTATATTAGCGTTATCTTTACGATAAAACAATAATAAATAGGTGTTAAAATGACACCAACTCCATCAAAAGTCCTGCGCCCCCTTTGCTTTAGTCCAACCCAACTAGCTTTAGTGTTAAAAGGTTATCTAGTAATCCGAATAATCGGACGATTAAATTATTTTATTCATCCGGTAATCGGACGACTAATTTATTTTATTCATCCGTTTAGCGGACGACTAGACACTTCGATTAATATTTTTGTTAAATTATAAATTGCGAATATTAATAATTTTATTTTATTTAATCTATTTTACAAAAACTATACTTAATAATAATTATTTTTAATGTTGTTGTTAAAAAATATACAAATTTCATAAATAAAATTTAAATTATAATATTTTTTTTGTTAGATAGAAATGTTTTACCTGAAATGAAACGCGTTTGACAATCGCTGTAGGTCAATTTGACACTGTCATAACAGTAAGTTCGCGTTTCAAAGATAAAATGGAGTAAAATTTTCCGATTTTCAAAAATTCGTGACTCAAAAACAAAAAGTTTTCGCGCTGTGAAATTTCAGATTTAGGTTCCATAGGACAATAGCTAACCACAAAAAAAATTACGACTCTCAACTCCACGCCCTATAATGTACAGTTTAGCCAATTATTTTCGAAGCACTTTCTAAAGAGCAATATATATTTATTAATAAGCATTAAAACATGTAAGGAAATAAGTACATTCTATTAGATTTCTTGTGTACATTACGTACCTTATCCTCCTCACTCCAATTCGTCGAACGAGAACGTTTATTGATCATTGAACTCATTTTAAATTAAAACTGAATTTGAATTTATCAAAAATCTCAAATCTGTACAAATGTTTGAAATTTGAAAGTTATCAATATCCTGTCAGTTAAACCGTTAAACGTCATACAAAATAAAGTCTACCATTCATATTTGTCAAAAAGTACATTTTTAGTCAAGTTTTACGTGAATAGCGGGTTTTATTTCGATAATGTTACTAGAAAAAAATACATATATTGACGTAACTTAGTTGAGAGACTGCTGAGATAGGTTTATATGTACCTAAGATTATTTTAATCATTGTTTAAGGAGTTGAGAGTTATTTAACTGAGAGGTGTTTATGCAACAGATCAGTCAGTTTTTATAAGTAAGGCTGGTAATTTTTTACGACATCACATTAGAAACCTCAAAAATAGCAGTACTTCTCCACTATTTAATGGATGTTATTATACATATAAACCTTCCTCTTGAATCACTCTATCTATTAAAAGAAACTGCATCAAAATCCGTTGCGTAGTTTCAAAGATTTAAGCGTACAAAGGGACATAGGGACAGAGAAAGCGACTTTGTTTTATACTATGTATAATATAATAATGATAGTGATAGCACAGTATTACAATATTATTTCCTACAGTAAGGAAACGCCTTTGATGTCGCGCGATGCCGCCGCCAGCGTAGGTACTTACGCTGCCACACGAAAATACGCTAGGGTTGCAACAAATGGGAAATAAAACAATTGTGATTATTAATATTATGATGAAATCATTTATTCATATGTACATTCAAAATAATTGCGATTATTAAATCTGATGTAATCATTTGTTCATAAATATATAATTACAGATATTGCACTGCTAAATATTATTTACGTGGACACTTTATTTTTGGATGTTCTTAATTGTATATTATACCATTTAAGAAGTAATGCATTCGCATTGGGATGTACAATCTGATTAGAAAATAATGAGGACAACATATACATAGCTTTGATTTTAATTCAACAGATACAATTATTAATACAATCTTTCTGAAATATTGTTTCCTTCTGGGATTTCAATGTAGATTTACATCCGTAAACGGAACAGTTTTTGCGCGCCATAATAGAATATGTAAGTACCTATGTATAATAAAATTATTACACAAAAAATACGACTGCGTCGTCCTTTCGCGATAGTTAATGCAAACTCAGCGTGATTGCATTAAGCGGCCCGCGTCGCCCGACCCCCCGCCAGTTCCCCTCCGTTTCTCTGCACAAGTACATTCGTCGCCATACTGTAGGAAATATGGTGATACTGTGGTGATAGTCCGGCTAACGAAAGATAAGACTGGAAAAGGCGGCAAATTCAAAAAATCATCATATTAAGGTAACCTAATGGTAACTTAGGTTATAGTTGGAAATAAAGTTTTGATACTTTAATTTATTATTACGAGCTTTGTTTTTTTGAGAGATTAACAACCTCTACAAACTCTTCATCTATATAATATTATATACAGGGTGTCCCAAAAAGTAGTGATGAACGAAAGCTGGGAGGTAGAAGACCAAGAGGGCTATCCGAATCACCCCCATGTGTGTTATGCGATTTTTCGTATTTTCGGAGTTATTACATTTTTTTCAATTTTTCATCTATCGCCGAGTACGATGAGATTTTTATTTATGGTAACGTGAATTATTGCGCTAGATGCTTGATTTTTTTTGTGTGCTAAGCTGAAAGATAGGCCAATTCAGTATGGTAACATTTACTATCGTTAGATCTTCGAATGGAATCTATACATATAATAAAATCGTAGGAAAGTCAAAACTGTACATTGAATATTTTTTTAAAAGAATACATAATCCATGATCTATAATCGATATAGAAGCCAAAAATATAGTTATTAGAATTTTTGTCTGTTTGTCTGTTTGTCTGTTTGTCTGTTTGTCTGTATGTTTGTCCGAGCTAATCTCGAAAAGTACTGCATAGATTGACTTCAAATTTTGCATGAATATTACTAACAGGTCGTGTGAGGTTTTTTTAAACATATTATCATGCTATCACCTCCGGGAGAGGAGCTGTGAACCTTTACTTTTCTTACGTATTCCGTGAACTACGACAGCGTACAATCTAAAGACTCATGTTTAAATGTTGTTTTTGAGTAAGCCATGCTATTATCTAGCTTTACACTATAAAAACTACGTCATTTACGTAATTTGGGCAGAGAAACTGTTTAATGAATCTTAGTACTATAAAGACAAATTTGAAACAGCGCCATCTATGAGATTTCGTAAAAATCAAATCAATTTACATGTTAACACTACTGAACACAATGTTAAAAATTAATAATTTAAATATAATTATGTTATTTATTTATTTAACTCTTTAACCCATAATAAATCTTCCCTTCCCTATAAGGTGCGCTTATATAATTCGTGTGAATATACTACATTTTTAAAAGTGAGGGTAGATGTATATTATTTTAAGTCAAACTAGACACCATTACAGTTAATCTAATATTGATTGTGTTCATTGGTTACATTTTTAAAAATCTTCGTGTTTTAATAATTCGATCACGAGGCGGGACTCTAATACAAAAAGGTTAGTTCGTTGATAATTATTATTCCTTCATCATTTACATGTTGTTAGTAAAAATATACTTTGACTGTTAATACTTTTGTTCAGTATTTATCTGTATGATTATTGCTTGGTAATTAATATATTTTCATGTCGTATACCTAATTATAAACATAAGTGTGATGTGAAACTAGCTGGATTTATTTTTACACACTCACAGTCTTATATTTTGTGTTAATGTTAAAATAGTATTAATAGTGTAAATCATAATATTTTTTCAAAGTTAAAAATATTTCCTTTTTTCTGATGGTGTTGCCATCGAATTAAACCGCGCTGTCGTTTCGTTCACAAAAAGTCATGTTATTAGGACCGAATATGTAGCCGCCTCAACTTACGGAAACGAGAGTAACCTGCGTTGTCTGTTAGTTATTATATAGTCGAATTTAACGTTACATGGAAATTGGAATCTAAATATATGTATACCTACTTATATTAAATCTGTAGAGGTCAATTCTGCACATGAAATATATTTCCTAAATAACTATCACGAGGTGATTAGAGATCGACATCGACGTCAAAAATGTTTGTCCGTCTGTCTGTCTGTATAACCGTTATAGAAACAAAAACTACTCGACGGATTTAAACGAAACTTGGTACAATTATTTTTCATATTCGTGAGCAGAGCAGCAACTCCATTTTTAAGCTTTCGTCGCGTGTGCGTTCTTAATGCGTGTATCTTAATGGTTAAAGCTACACAGAAATCAAGTATGAAAGAAATGTTCTCCATATTATATAAAAAATATCTCCCGACATCATAAATGTCTATCTTTTATGGTTGAGCTTAGGAGTTCAAAGCTTTCTGATTATATTTGTCTACTAGCTGTCCCCGCGACTTCGTTCGCGTGGAATAGTGACTATGGGACCTTATGACCATGGGCTCAGGGTGGGGTAACAATAAAAAATCATTTTTATTTTCATGCTCCCACTCCCGCGCCCACTCGCACTCCCACGCCATATGCCACGTTCAGTCCCAATCCCACGCCCACGCCCACTCCCCTTCACAATTAGTATCTACCAGATCAAAGCCAGGGTAAGCGCCCCACCCAGCCCCACCGTGGCTACGCCCATGCTGAATTACTACTTAACATACAATTATTGAGTAAATACGTACTACCATACTGTACTGTTGTACTACCATAAATAATTAAAAGAATTGTTATTAAAATTTCTTACTAAACTGAGCTAAAAAACTTACGTACCAAATTATTAAAGAAAATCAAGAAATGAAATGCCTAACCTATACCAAATAGTTACTACATATTGTAATTAAAAATTATGATTAGTATATAATATCGAAAATCAAAAAAGAAATGCCTAACTAATTCTACGTAAAATTTCTTTTAAATTATGTCATATTATTTTTTAGGAACCAGGGGGGGGGGAGAGGAGCAAATTCTATTTCCTTCCTTTCTTAAACGGATGTTTTTAATAATCTATGGTGTAGCCAGTAGCCACTGATCAGCTTAATCGATACTCAGTTTTTATCAAATCCAGAAACAAATCCAAATTAGATCTTTCCTGTCTCACGCACGTAACTAAAGGCTGAAGAGAGAGAGAGCACGTAACTAAACCGTTTAGACGAAGAAAAGTGTATAGAAAAAGGAATAAATAATTTCATAAACTTCCCGACGATCTTTAAAAATAAATTATAACTTTCATTTTTTTCATTCCCACTTTTACCCCTATGTAGGTATAATAAGTGGATGAACCAATTTTGATACACTTTATCTAAGAACCAGCGTCGGAAAATATTCTGCCTAACAAAAAAAACCGCATCTAATTCGGTTTACCTGTTAGCCAGCTACGGTGCCATAGACAGACACACACACACACAGAAATACATAGCGGTCAAACACATAACACCAGTCTTTTTGCGTCGGGGGTTAAAAATATAATACGACATAATTTAAAGGACATTTTATGTGGAAAATTTACCTATACACCAGGGTAGATAATTTTTGAAACAAAAAAAAATCGCAGTAGGGTGAAACCCATTAGAAAAGGATATGATAAAAATGTAAGGAAAAATAAATTACGGTCAATCGGAGTTCGGGAAGTGGGAGGGGCTTTTAAGAGAAAAAAATGGTTTCTCTCGATTTCTCGATAATAATAACACCTGCTAATTTTTTTCTACATATTTTAATTGTACAGACATCACTTTTCCACAATTTTATTATATGTATTGATGATGATGATTGAGATTATAACACTCTTAGTCCGTTTTAATTTTTATTCACCCGCATCAGTGCCACCTAAAAAATCTTTATATATCGAAATTCGAGCAAAGTTAAGAAAATGAGAAATAAAAGTTCTCAAGGATCGTTAGAGATAAGAGGCTTACTATTGACCGAAAACAACATGTGTTATGCCGAACCTGAAACCGCTTCACAACGAGAATTGCGGCTCACAGCTGACCGCGAACGGCATGTACTATCCTGTGAGACCGAAACCTTCACTGAGGGTATATATAACGTCTCACAGCTGATCGCAAATGGCATATTGTACTATCCCGTGAGAATGAAACCCTCACTGAGAGGGAATTACGTCTCACAGCTGATCACGATCGTCATATTTTATCTCGAGAATTCTGAAACTTTTACTCAATATGAAGACCGTTTGACAAATAATAGGGTGCACCATAATATTATTCGATCTCTCGAAGATGAACATGAGCATAAGCAATGACTAGAGTAGGGACGCGAATATTACCATTATTTGAGACAAGAACGATTAATAAGTTTGTTTAATGAAAGATTAAGAATTGAAACTATTGGTCTCTTTAAACGGACGAATAGCGAGAGGCCCGTCTTATTGCAGACAGATTTCGACATAGTCTTAATGACTTAGAGGTAAACATAGAAGATCAATCTACAAATTCGGTGGTGTGGTCCGACAAAATAATATAAAAGTGGGTTTGCTTATAACCTCACAATTGATTACAGATCATCTTCTGTATAGGCGATATTAACGTAGTATGTTCTTTTTGTAATGCTTTAAAGTGGAGTAAGGAGTCGGCTTTCGTTTGAAGATACGACGGAACCTTTGAAATCACTACTTTTAAGTTTTAGAGGAACATGTGCAATCTAAACAGTTCTTAGACAATATTAGCTCTTATAGTATTGCGTTTTAAATGATCCTTTGGTGCTCAACAATTATTAGATGCTCCTTTCATTCTTACTTTTAAGATACAAGGTCAAGTTTATCATTTGATAGGATCCCTTTTGCCTGAAGGCCAACCTAAGTTTCTTTAAATATATTTTGTATTCGACTACGACGAATAATCGAATACAAGAAATCAATATTTCTCGAATTTAAAACTGAACTCATTTCACAATTTTAGAACATGTTAATTCATCAGGTTAATCCGTATATATGCGTTTTAAATCAACATTAGAAGCTTTTCCTCAAGATGGTGATATTAATATAAAATTGGTATAAATGCCGATAGACGGAAGTCTATCAGCACTCAGGAATTCCCTGAGCGTGTTATAACGCCCAGGCCGCAGTATTACAATTTTTCCTACAGTAGGGCGACGAATGTATTTTCGCATAGCAACGGAGGGGAACTCGTGGGGGGTAAAGTGACGCGGGCCACGTACCACAAACATGTTTAGTTTGTGGTACCAAGCGCGAAAGAAAGTCATCGTGTTTTTAGTAAAGTTACTATGTAAACTAACGTAATTTATTACTTAGGTACATATTCTATAATGGTGCGCTCAAACTGTTAATCTACATTTAATTTAGATTATTATTTTAATTACTAAGAAATGTAGAATTTAAATCACATTCATTCATGTTTTCCTCAGATATTCGATGTCTATGATTTTCGATGATTTTAAGATTTTCTTATCAGAGTATTCAATTTTAATGTAGTTAAATTTTATAAGAGACAATTAAGAACATTCAAAAATAAAGTGTCACGTATTTTTTTTAAACGACGAATGACGAAAAACGACCGAATCGCGGACGAAGTCGCGGGCAACAGCTAGTAAAAAAAATAATTAAATGCCAAGAAAGATAAAATTACCCAGTATGTTCATAACTTCAAGGGCCCATAAAAAAATAAAATCACATAAAAAAGGTTTTCCATTTGGCTTTTAAAAACTTGCTCTATCGATCAGGTAGCTACCCTAAAAATTTCATTTTATTATTCTGAAGGCTTCAATCGAAAAATTGAAATCTAAATGTGGTAAGTGCAAAATTTTTAGTAACATGATGATCATTAAAACCAATAAATAGGTGTTTAAAAATGATTTTTTTTTTAAATAGCCCCGCTGTTGCTCAATGCAAGTGCGACATCACCGTAAAAAGTTGTCTTTTTAATGTCTGAATGCTCTTTTATCATTTTTAATGGTTTCTTCTGCTACTATGAATTTCCGGGTTATTTCGTCCAAATTGTGGCAGTCTCTCGTCTTTGTAGTATCCCCACGGAAAAAATTCAATAGGGTTTATGTCCGGAGACCGTGGAGGCCAGGCTAAAGGGCAAAAATACCCTGAAAGATGGATTGGTCGTTGCAGCCTGCGCATGCGCCGGTGACGCCTGCTTTAAAGCCTGGCCTCCACGGTCCCTCGACCTAAACCCCATTGATTTGTTTCAATGGGGATACTAAAAAGACTTCGGCTACTTGAGAGAATGCCTCAATTTGGACGAAATAACCCGGAAATTCATAGTAGCAGAAGAAACCATTAAAAATGATAAAAAAGCATTCAGACATTTAAAAGACAACTTTTTACGGTGATGTCGCACTTGCACTGAGCAACAGCGGGGCTATTTAAAAAAATTCTGGTAATTAAACACCTATTTATTGGTTTTAATGATCATCACGTTAATAAAAATTTTGCACTTACCACATTTAGATTTCAATTTTTCGATTGAAGCCTTCAGAATAATAAAATGAAATTTTTAGGGTAGCTACCTGATCGATAGAGCAAGTTTTTAAAAGCCAAATGGAAAACCTTTTTTATGTGATTTTATTTTTTTATGGGCCCTTGAAGTTATGAACATACTGGGTAATTTTATCTTTCTTGGCATTTAATTCTTTTTTTTATTCCATTCGAAGATCTAACGATAGTAAATGTTACCATACTGAATTGGCCTATCTTTCAGCTTAGCACACAAAAAAAAATCAAGCATCTAGCGCAATAATTCACGTCACCATAAATAAAAATCTCATCGTACTCGGCGATAGATGAAAAATTGAAAAAAATGTAATAACTCCGAAAATACGAAAAATCGCATAACACACATGGGGGTGATTCGGATAGCCCTCTAAGTCCTCTACCTCCCAGCTTCAGTATATCACTACTTTTTGGGACACCCTGTATATGTAATCTGGTACAGTTATCTGATACAGATAAAAAAAAGAACAGCTAGTGAAAGTAATAAAAAACATAATAAAATACAATTAAATTTTGTTTAATCAATATAATCATATTAAATCTAAAAGCCGCGTTCAGCCGCGAATAAAGAATAAGAATCACTATCATTATCTCTGACATCATTAACTCTTCCATTTCTGCAGTTATTCCATCTTGTTTTTTTTGTACTGCTCTTCAACATGAATAACATGGTTCGGTCATAGAAGAAATCTCGTTGAGATACTGATTTTGTGTCTTTAAACATTTTGAACGGACAGATCGTTCAATTTTATATTGTTGCTTTAATAGTTTATAACTGGATTACTGGTATCATCCATGCAAAATAATAATAATAATATTAAACAAATCATATAATGTGCAATGCAATCAAGATGAAAAGTATCAAAATATCAAGTCACACTGTGTGTTTTTCCTTGAAAACTACATCTCTTTCAAATTGTTTCTTTTTAAATTTATTAATCATAGTTTAAAGTTTTCGTCATGTTTTCAACTCAGTTTTCAATTATTAGAAATCACTAAAATCCTAAGCTAAAATCGCAGAAAATAAAATCACTTTGACAAGCTTTGACACATCAACAACTCAGGTTTTAATGACAGTTAACTGTTAAGTGTTGCCAAATAAATTTTCGAAATAAAAAGCCAGTCTCATCTTTCGAACCAGACGTGACTAGTATAGATTTATTTATTGATTTAATAAATGAAACGATACCAATTTAAATTTCGCGCTGTTTATGTATGATGTGCGCATGTCTTAATGCTCTAAGGCGCATGCGCAGGTTTCAATTATTTTATAACTAGTGCCCCGGCTTCGCCCGTGGTACATATTTAGTATCCTATATCCTTCTCCTGGCTCTAAACTACCTCCCTGCCAATTTTCAGCTAAATCGGTTCAGCCGTTCTTGAGTTATAAGTGGAGTAACTAACACGACTTTCTTATAAATATATAGATTTTAATAAAATAAATAATTTAACAATTTCAATGATGGACCTATACGGACCTAACGGTAAAGAATACGATTTTGATAAAATTCGCCAATTTTGATATGGATGAGGTGCTAAAGTGTAATTTTTTTATACCCAAAATTAAAAAAAAAATATTTAAAAAAAAACTAAAGGGGACCTAACGAAAAAATTGTGGGACCTTATAGGACCTAACGAAGACCTATAGATTAAGGTCATTTTTGACCCAAAATTCTATGGATGGGGTGCTAAAGTGTAATTTTTTTATACCTAAAATTTAAAAAATTATTTAAAAAAAAACTAAAGGGGACCTAACGAAAAAATTGGTGGACCTTAAAGGACCTAACGGGGACCTAACGATCAAGGTCATTTTCGACCCAAAATTCCATAGATGGGGTGCTAAGTTTGCACTGGTACAGTCACGAGCAATAATATATGCCTAGGGGGCGATGTGCAAAAATATCTGTCACTAGAACAAATTCAATAATATCAGTCTGCCCGTATACAGCAAAAATATCTGACATTATTAGGCAGCATAATAAAGTGGCATCAAAATTATATGACGAAAATGTAGAGCAAATAATTGTGACAACCTCTCGAAGCATAAATATGTGACGTCACCTAGGAGGCAATAATATCTGACACAATTTTATATTTCTGTATTGTAAAATATAATTGATTCCTCACAAAAAGCATAAATATGTGACACTAGCTTTCCGCCCGCGGCTTCGCCTGCGTTTTCACAGAAATACCGCATAGTTCCCGTTCACGGCATACATATGTGACATCACCTAGGTGGCAATAATATCTGACACAATTTCATATTTCTGTATTTTGCATCGATTCCTCACAAAAAGCATAAATATGTGACATCAACTACGAAGCAATAATATATGACACAATTTCATATTTTGCATCGATTCCTCACACAAAGCATAAATATGTGACACCAACTAGGTGGCAATAATATCTGACACAATTTCATATTTCTGTATTTTGCATCGATTCCTCACACGAAGCATAAATATGTGACACCAACTAGGTGGCAATAATATCTGACACAATTTCATATTTCTGTATTTTGCATCGGCTCCTAACAAAAAGCATAAATATGTGACATCAACTAGGAAGCAATAATATCTGACACAATTTCATATTTCTGTATTTTGCTTCGATTCCTCACACAAAGCATAAATATGTGACATCAACTAGGAAGCAATAATATCTGACACAATTTTATTTTCAATTTAATATTGAATTAATCTTCTTCTTATATATAAAAATGAATCGCAAAATGTGTTGGTAAGCGCATAACTTGAGAACGGCTGAACCAATTTCGATAATTCTTTTTTTATTATATTCCTTGAAGTACGAGGATGGTTTTTATGTAGAGAAAACGTAAATATGTACCACGGGTGAAGCCGGGGCGGACCGCTAGTATAAAATAAATAAATTTTATTTTAACTACGTTGTTTTAAAACATGATTACCATATTAATTAATATGTGCCGTCGTTGTATACTACATATTGTATGTCTAGATATTATATCCTACTAGCTTAACACCCGCGGCTTCGCCCGCGTTTTCAAAGAAAAACACGCATAGTTTCCGTTCCTGTGGGATTTCCAGGATAAAAGCTCTCATAAGCGTTAATCCAAGTTACCTTCTATGTGTTTGCCAAATTCCATTGTTTTGTCTTTTATTTGTGTGAAAGAGTAACAAACATCCTTACATGATACGAACTTTCGCATTTATAATATTAGAAGGATATCATATCATGACAAAATTAAAGTATTCATTTACTCATATGAATACCCACTTGGGTAGATCTATTTTATTTGAAGGTTCAGTGTAACCTTCGTGTATTATTTAGAAATTGTTTTTTTTTATATTTGACGTTAGCGGCGTTTGACACGATTGCTCCGTTATTCATTTTCATTTATAGTGCCACAAACTTATCTGACCCGGTGACAGTGTCACTGATGTCGCTTTCTTTTATATAAACAAAATATTCCGTATGAAAAGTCTGTGAAAATGTGACATTTCAAAATGGCGGCACGTAGTTCCAGTTTTTGCCACCGGGTCAGATAAGTTTGTGGCACTGTACCTATAATATTGCTATTATTTTATTGAGTATCGAAAATTATGGCAAATTATCATATTATCGTAATTTCATTTAAATAAAAAATATTTACAAAATAGAATGTGTCTTTTGTTCATATTCTTACCCCAGCAAAATACAAAACACTAATTCAATAAAAAAACGTTTGACCTTTTTAAAATCCTATCCTATCTTATCCTACTAGTCCTACTATAATCCTACTTCCTATCCTACTGATCTAGTATTATAAATGCAAAAGTTTGTGAAGATGTGTATGTGTGTGTTTGTTACTCTTTCACGCAAATACTACTGAACCGATTACAATGAAATTTAGCAGACATATAAAGGGTAACTTGGGTTAACACATAGGATAGGTTTTAGCCCAAAATTCCCACGAGAACGGGAACTATGCGGTATTTCTGTGAAAACGCAGGCGAAGCCGTGGGCGGAAAGCTAGTGTCACATATTTATGCTTTTTGTGAGGAATCAATTATATTTTACAATACAGAAATATAAAATTGTGTCAGATATTATTGCCTCCTAGGTGACGTCACATATTTATGCTTCGAGAGGTTGTCACAATTATTTGCTCTACATTTTCGTCATATAATTTTGATGCCACTTTATTATGCTGCCTACTAATGTCAGATATTTTTGCTGTATACGGGCAGACAGATATTATTGAACCCGTTCTTATGACAGATATTTTTGCTAATCTGCAAATAGTAATATATTTATGCTTCTGACTGTACATCAGTGACACTGTCACCGGGTCAGATAAGTTTGTGGCACTATAAGAATATTATCCAATTATAGTCCTTTCCACCTAAGATGATTTCTGTGACACATCGATTTTTGACACGTGTAGAGATGTCGGTTACTGAAATCGTATCAATTGTTTCCGATAATCGATAATATTCTAATATGAAAATGAAATCGATTTGAATAAAGTACCAAAATTAGTTTTTTCGGCATTTCGCCAACAATTAACTAAGGAAACTTAGTAAACAACAGCAACAAAAAGTCAACAATAACAATTAGTAAAACACCAGTGCAAACTTAGCACCCCATCAATGGAATTTTGGGTCGAAAATGACCTTGATCGTTAGGTCCCCGTTAGGTCCTTTAAGGTCCCACAATTTTTTCGTTAGGTCCCCTTTAGTTTTTTTTTAAATAATTTTTTTAAATTTTAGGTATAAAAAAAAATGCACTTTAGCACCCCATCCATAGAATTTTGGGTCAAAAATGACCTCAATCGATAGGTCTCCGTTAGGTCCTATAAGGTCCCACAATTTTTTCGTTAGGTCCCCTTTAGTTTTTTTTTAAATAATTTTTTTTTAATTTTAGGTATAAAAAAGTTACACTTTAGCACCCCATCCATAGCAAAATTGGCAAATTTTATCAAAATCGTATTCTTTACCGTTAGGTCCGTATGGGCTCATCATTGAAATTGTTGAATTATTTATTTTATTAAAATTATAAAATAATAAAAACCTGCGCATGCGCCTTAGAGCATTAAGGCATGCGCACATCATACATAAACAGCGCGAAATTTAAAATGGTATCGTTTCATTTATTAAATAAATCTATTGTTCTGAGAGTGCTTATTTATTAAAAACCTACTTTTCAACCTAGAATTAAAATAACCTGGTATTAGTGTCAATCTATGGTGTCAATATATTTTTTGTAGCGGCCACAGGGCCACACTACGGTCGAGGTATATATTCGGAAAGAATAACATGCAACAAATCATTAATTTGATTCGGGATGACCTTCGCGTGGACACTCGAGGGGGCGGTATTCCAGTGGAACTGCAAGTGATGGCAGTTATTCGATATTGGGGCCGGCATGAGGTAGATGTGACTTGTGCTCTAGTTTTGGATATATACAATAGAAAAGCCTGTATAACGATCTATTACATTACAGATCCAAGAAGATTGTGCTGACATTCACAGAATGAGTCAACAGACACTTTCCCGTTTGTCCCGAAATGTTGCTATTGCGTTAGCTTCTAAAAGTTCGCGTTATATTAATATGCCGTCGAACTCAACCGAGGAAGCCAAAGCAATTAGGAAATTTGAGGCCATAATATGCGGGATGAAGCGTATCATTGGTGCAATAGATTGCACTCATATTAAGATACGCAAAGTGAGTGGAGAGGCTGGACAGTACTATGTTAATAGGAAGGGACATTACTCCATTAACACTCAAGTATGAACATTGTACAATAACATTTTAGTTTGATCATAGTGTATTTAAAGTAATAAATTTTCATTGTTATGTGTGCTATTATGTGTTTCTAATTTATAATAATATTGATGACAATAATTACAGGTAGTATGTGACTCTGACCTTAAAATCTGCGATATTGTGTGTCACTGGAGAGGAAGTACACATGATTCCCGCATATATAGAGAAAGCTCAATAAAGCGGAGGTTTGAGGAGAATGAATTTCATGGGAAGCTGATTGGAGATAGCGGGTATCCTTGTACTTCGCATCTTCTAACACCAATATTAAGACCAAGGACACAGGCAGAAGAAAGGTACAACCTGAGTCACATACGAACGAGGAATACTGTAGAGCGTTGCTTTGGGGTGTGGAAGCAAAGATTCCGCATACTCAACGAAACAATGCGAGGGTCTCTGCAAGTGATCAAGACCACTATTGTTGCTTGTGCAGTTTTGCACAATTTAGCAATACTCTTTAATGAGTCTATTTTAAATCAAGGTATTTGTGCAAACTAATATGTAAACAAAGTATATTTAATAATGCCAATACATAAAAAATAAGCATATTTTAATTCTTTATTTTGTATTTTTCTAGATCCTTCAGGCCTTGAAAATCAATTATTAATCGATCCAACTATCCCTGATAATATAGAAGATGAAGACGAAAATATAAACAGGGCCATTTATATTGAAACTTATTTTAATCAATAAAAACCATATTTTATTATTTTTCAAAATTTATTTTTTTTAAATATTCCTCCTCTAATGCAAGTATTTGGAGCTTCTTCTCGTGAAGCTCCCTCTCTTGTTCTATTCTTAATAGGTGAAGCTCCCTCTCTTGCTCTATTCTTAATAGATGCAACTCTTGTTGTTGCTTCATTAATTCCTCCCTGCTTTTTTTTGCAAGGAGGAATAATTGATGCTCGTAATTGGAATTTGATTTCCCACTGTAAAAATAACATAAACATTAAACATTATTTCACATAAATCACAGCTGAACAATAAGCACAGGAAATTTCATGAAATTCTATTTTCAACATTACATACTTACGTTTTTTTTGGTTTAGCTTTGAAAATATGATGTGTAGGATTTATACGTGGCAATTCAGTGGAGAAATTTGGCAATTCAGGCTAAAAATAAAAAAATAATAATTATTTTAAAATAATATAAATTTTATTTATAATACTGATATTTTTGTATAACATAACTGATAAAAATATTATACAAATTATTATATAATATGATTACCTATGCATGTGCAGTGCTTTCATCATTTTCATTCAATTTCAATGTATCATCAGCAGACTCCTTAGTAACTTCCTATAAATATATAAAATATAATTACTCAATCTCACAATAAAAAACTATATATGCATAGCGCTATTATCCCTTAATGGATATTCCAAATTAAGGAATAATAGCAGTAGAAAATGTAAAAAATATAAACCTGTTGGCCATGTGTTGCATCGCTATCGAAAGGATTGTTATCAACCACAAACTCATTAGGAAGAGCTGCTATAAGCTCTTGATCTTCAGGCGGAGGACTTGGTGGCGGAGGTCCCCCGCCTGTCATGTTTCTTGCCGTTCTAAATTTGTGTTCCGAAGCCTTAGCTTTCTTCAAATTCCTCCACTGATTTTGTATTTGGCTTAAGTCCCTTTTATGGAGTGAAATGATATTATAACTGAAATATAAATACAATAATAATGTTATTACACTGTAACAATTTATTAAATACAAGAAACTGTTAGAATAAGTAAAACTAAAATAACCAAGACAAAACATCTTCCCATGCAAGTTTTTTTGCTGTATTTGTATTAGTCGACGTATCCTTATTCTCTAATATAATATGTGCTCGCTCGAGCACTAATTATTTTCGAAGCACTTTCTAAAGAGCAATATATATTTATTAATAAGCATTAAAACATGTAAGGAAATAAGTACATTCTATTAGATTTCTTGTGTACATTACGTACCTTATCCTCCTCACTCCAATTCGTCGAACGAGAACGTTTATTGATCATTGAACTCATTTTAAATTAAAACTGAATTTGAATTTATCAAAAATCTCAAATCTGTACAAATGTTTGAAATTTGAAAGTTATCAATATCCTGTCAGTTAAACCGTTAAACGTCATACAAAATAAAGTCTACCATTCATATTTGTCAAAAAGTACATTTTTAGTCAAGTTTTACGTGAATAGCGGGTTTTATTTCGATAATGTTACTAGAAAAAAATACATATATTGACGTAACTTAGTTGAGAGACTGCTGAGATAGGTTTATATGTACCTAAGATTATTTTAATCATTGTTTAAGGAGTTGAGAGTTATTTAACTGAGAGGTGTTTATGCAACAGATCAGTCAGTTTTTATAAGTAAGGCTGGTAATTTTTTACGACATCACATTAGAAACCTCAAAAATAGCAGTACTTCTCCACTATTTAATGGATGTTATTATACATATAAACCTTCCTCTTGAATCACTCTATCTATTAAAAGAAACTGCATCAAAATCCGTTGCGTAGTTTCAAAGATTTAAGCGTACAAAGGGACATAGGGACAGAGAAAGCGACTTTGTTTTATACTATGTATAATATAATAATGATAGTGATAGCACAGTATTACAATATTATTTCCTACAGTAAGGAAACGCCTTTGATGTCGCGCGATGCCGCCGCCAGCGTAGGTACTTACGCTGCCACACGAAAATACGCTAGGGTTGCAACAAATGGGAAATAAAACAATTGTGATTATTAATATTATGATGAAATCATTTATTCATATGTACATTCAAAATAATTGCGATTATTAAATCTGATGTAATCATTTGTTCATAAATATATAATTACAGATATTGCACTGCTAAATATTATTTACGTGGACACTTTATTTTTGGATGTTCTTAATTGTATATTATACCATTTAAGAAGTAATGCATTCGCATTGGGATGTACAATCTGATTAGAAAATAATGAGGACAACATATACATAGCTTTGATTTTAATTCAACAGATACAATTATTAATACAATCTTTCTGAAATATTGTTTCCTTCTGGGATTTCAATGTAGATTTACATCCGTAAACGGAACAGTTTTTGCGCGCCATAATAGAATATGTAAGTACCTATGTATAATAAAATTATTACACAAAAAATACGACTGCGTCGTCCTTTCGCGATAGTTAATGCAAACTCAGCGTGATTGCATTAAGCGGCCCGCGTCGCCCGACCCCCCGCCAGTTCCCCTCCGTTTCTCTGCACAAGTACATTCGTCGCCATACTGTAGGAAATATGGTGATACTGTGGTGATAGTCCGGCTAACGAAAGATAAGACTGGAAAAGGCGGCAAATTCAAAAAATCATCATATTAAGGTAACCTAATGGTAACTTAGGTTATAGTTGGAAATAAAGTTTTGATACTTTAATTTATTATTACGAGCTTTGTTTTTTTGAGAGATTAACAACCTCTACAAACTCTTCATCTATATAATATTATATACAGGGTGTCCCAAAAAGTAGTGATGAACGAAAGCTGGGAGGTAGAAGACCAAGAGGGCTATCCGAATCACCCCCATGTGTGTTATGCGATTTTTCGTATTTTCGGAGTTATTACATTTTTTTCAATTTTTCATCTATCGCCGAGTACGATGAGATTTTTATTTATGGTAACGTGAATTATTGCGCTAGATGCTTGATTTTTTTTGTGTGCTAAGCTGAAAGATAGGCCAATTCAGTATGGTAACATTTACTATCGTTAGATCTTCGAATGGAATCTATACATATAATAAAATCGTAGGAAAGTCAAAACTGTACATTGAATATTTTTTTAAAAGAATACATAATCCATGATCTATAATCGATATAGAAGCCAAAAATATAGTTATTAGAATTTTTGTCTGTTTGTCTGTTTGTCTGTTTGTCTGTTTGTCTGTATGTTTGTCCGAGCTAATCTCGAAAAGTACTGCATAGATTGACTTCAAATTTTGCATGAATATTACTAACAGGTCGTGTGAGGTTTTTTTAAACATATTATCATGCTATCACCTCCGGGAGAGGAGCTGTGAACCTTTACTTTTCTTACGTATTCCGTGAACTACGACAGCGTACAATCTAAAGACTCATGTTTAAATGTTGTTTTTGAGTAAGCCATGCTATTATCTAGCTTTACACTATAAAAACTACGTCATTTACGTAATTTGGGCAGAGAAACTGTTTAATGAATCTTAGTACTATAAAGACAAATTTGAAACAGCGCCATCTATGAGATTTCGTAAAAATCAAATCAATTTACATGTTAACACTACTGAACACAATGTTAAAAATTAATAATTTAAATATAATTATGTTATTTATTTATTTAACTCTTTAACCCATAATAAATCTTCCCTTCCCTATAAGGTGCGCTTATATAATTCGTGTGAATATACTACATTTTTAAAAGTGAGGGTAGATGTATATTATTTTAAGTCAAACTAGACACCATTACAGTTAATCTAATATTGATTGTGTTCATTGGTTACATTTTTAAAAATCTTCGTGTTTTAATAATTCGATCACGAGGCGGGACTCTAATACAAAAAGGTTAGTTCGTTGATAATTATTATTCCTTCATCATTTACATGTTGTTAGTAAAAATATACTTTGACTGTTAATACTTTTGTTCAGTATTTATCTGTATGATTATTGCTTGGTAATTAATATATTTTCATGTCGTATACCTAATTATAAACATAAGTGTGATGTGAAACTAGCTGGATTTATTTTTACACACTCACAGTCTTATATTTTGTGTTAATGTTAAAATAGTATTAATAGTGTAAATCATAATATTTTTTCAAAGTTAAAAATATTTCCTTTTTTCTGATGGTGTTGCCATCGAATTAAACCGCGCTGTCGTTTCGTTCACAAAAAGTCATGTTATTAGGACCGAATATGTAGCCGCCTCAACTTACGGAAACGAGAGTAACCTGCGTTGTCTGTTAGTTATTATATAGTCGAATTTAACGTTACATGGAAATTGGAATCTAAATATATGTATACCTACTTATATTAAATCTGTAGAGGTCAATTCTGCACATGAAATATATTTCCTAAATAACTATCACGAGGTGATTAGAGATCGACATCGACGTCAAAAATGTTTGTCCGTCTGTCTGTCTGTATAACCGTTATAGAAACAAAAACTACTCGACGGATTTAAACGAAACTTGGTACAATTATTTTTCATATTCGTGAGCAGAGCAGCAACTCCATTTTTAAGCTTTCGTCGCGTGTGCGTTCTTAATGCGTGTATCTTAATGGTTAAAGCTACACAGAAATCAAGTATGAAAGAAATGTTCTCCATATTATATAAAAAATATCTCCCGACATCATAAATGTCTATCTTTTATGGTTGAGCTTAGGAGTTCAAAGCTTTCTGATTATATTTGTCTACTAGCTGTCCCCGCGACTTCGTTCGCGTGGAATAGTGACTATGGGACCTTATGACCATGGGCTCAGGGTGGGGTAACAATAAAAAATCATTTTTATTTTCATGCTCCCACTCCCGCGCCCACTCGCACTCCCACGCCATATGCCACGTTCAGTCCCAATCCCACGCCCACGCCCACTCCCCTTCACAATTAGTATCTACCAGATCAAAGCCAGGGTAAGCGCCCCACCCAGCCCCACCGTGGCTACGCCCATGCTGAATTACTACTTAACATACAATTATTGAGTAAATACGTACTACCATACTGTACTGTTGTACTACCATAAATAATTAAAAGAATTGTTATTAAAATTTCTTACTAAACTGAGCTAAAAAACTTACGTACCAAATTATTAAAGAAAATCAAGAAATGAAATGCCTAACCTATACCAAATAGTTACTACATATTGTAATTAAAAATTATGATTAGTATATAATATCGAAAATCAAAAAAGAAATGCCTAACTAATTCTACGTAAAATTTCTTTTAAATTATGTCATATTATTTTTTAGGAACCAGGGGGGGGGGAGAGGAGCAAATTCTATTTCCTTCCTTTCTTAAACGGATGTTTTTAATAATCTATGGTGTAGCCAGTAGCCACTGATCAGCTTAATCGATACTCAGTTTTTATCAAATCCAGAAACAAATCCAAATTAGATCTTTCCTGTCTCACGCACGTAACTAAAGGCTGAAGAGAGAGAGAGCACGTAACTAAACCGTTTAGACGAAGAAAAGTGTATAGAAAAAGGAATAAATAATTTCATAAACTTCCCGACGATCTTTAAAAATAAATTATAACTTTCATTTTTTTCATTCCCACTTTTACCCCTATGTAGGTATAATAAGTGGATGAACCAATTTTGATACACTTTATCTAAGAACCAGCGTCGGAAAATATTCTGCCTAACAAAAAAAACCGCATCTAATTCGGTTTACCTGTTAGCCAGCTACGGTGCCATAGACAGACACACACACACACAGAAATACATAGCGGTCAAACACATAACACCAGTCTTTTTGCGTCGGGGGTTAAAAATATAATACGACATAATTTAAAGGACATTTTATGTGGAAAATTTACCTATACACCAGGGTAGATAATTTTTGAAACAAAAAAAAATCGCAGTAGGGTGAAACCCATTAGAAAAGGATATGATAAAAATGTAAGGAAAAATAAATTACGGTCAATCGGAGTTCGGGAAGTGGGAGGGGCTTTTAAGAGAAAAAAATGGTTTCTCTCGATTTCTCGATAATAATAACACCTGCTAATTTTTTTCTACATATTTTAATTGTACAGACATCACTTTTCCACAATTTTATTATATGTATTGATGATGATGATTGAGATTATAACACTCTTAGTCCGTTTTAATTTTTATTCACCCGCATCAGTGCCACCTAAAAAATCTTTATATATCGAAATTCGAGCAAAGTTAAGAAAATGAGAAATAAAAGTTCTCAAGGATCGTTAGAGATAAGAGGCTTACTATTGACCGAAAACAACATGTGTTATGCCGAACCTGAAACCGCTTCACAACGAGAATTGCGGCTCACAGCTGACCGCGAACGGCATGTACTATCCTGTGAGACCGAAACCTTCACTGAGGGTATATATAACGTCTCACAGCTGATCGCAAATGGCATATTGTACTATCCCGTGAGAATGAAACCCTCACTGAGAGGGAATTACGTCTCACAGCTGATCACGATCGTCATATTTTATCTCGAGAATTCTGAAACTTTTACTCAATATGAAGACCGTTTGACAAATAATAGGGTGCACCATAATATTATTCGATCTCTCGAAGATGAACATGAGCATAAGCAATGACTAGAGTAGGGACGCGAATATTACCATTATTTGAGACAAGAACGATTAATAAGTTTGTTTAATGAAAGATTAAGAATTGAAACTATTGGTCTCTTTAAACGGACGAATAGCGAGAGGCCCGTCTTATTGCAGACAGATTTCGACATAGTCTTAATGACTTAGAGGTAAACATAGAAGATCAATCTACAAATTCGGTGGTGTGGTCCGACAAAATAATATAAAAGTGGGTTTGCTTATAACCTCACAATTGATTACAGATCATCTTCTGTATAGGCGATATTAACGTAGTATGTTCTTTTTGTAATGCTTTAAAGTGGAGTAAGGAGTCGGCTTTCGTTTGAAGATACGACGGAACCTTTGAAATCACTACTTTTAAGTTTTAGAGGAACATGTGCAATCTAAACAGTTCTTAGACAATATTAGCTCTTATAGTATTGCGTTTTAAATGATCCTTTGGTGCTCAACAATTATTAGATGCTCCTTTCATTCTTACTTTTAAGATACAAGGTCAAGTTTATCATTTGATAGGATCCCTTTTGCCTGAAGGCCAACCTAAGTTTCTTTAAATATATTTTGTATTCGACTACGACGAATAATCGAATACAAGAAATCAATATTTCTCGAATTTAAAACTGAACTCATTTCACAATTTTAGAACATGTTAATTCATCAGGTTAATCCGTATATATGCGTTTTAAATCAACATTAGAAGCTTTTCCTCAAGATGGTGATATTAATATAAAATTGGTATAAATGCCGATAGACGGAAGTCTATCAGCACTCAGGAATTCCCTGAGCGTGTTATAACGCCCAGGCCGCAGTATTACAATTTTTCCTACAGTAGGGCGACGAATGTATTTTCGCATAGCAACGGAGGGGAACTCGTGGGGGGTAAAGTGACGCGGGCCACGTACCACAAACATGTTTAGTTTGTGGTACCAAGCGCGAAAGAAAGTCATCGTGTTTTTAGTAAAGTTACTATGTAAACTAACGTAATTTATTACTTAGGTACATATTCTATAATGGTGCGCTCAAACTGTTAATCTACATTTAATTTAGATTATTATTTTAATTACTAAGAAATGTAGAATTTAAATCACATTCATTCATGTTTTCCTCAGATATTCGATGTCTATGATTTTCGATGATTTTAAGATTTTCTTATCAGAGTATTCAATTTTAATGTAGTTAAATTTTATAAGAGACAATTAAGAACATTCAAAAATAAAGTGTCACGTATTTTTTTTAAACGACGAATGACGAAAAACGACCGAATCGCGGACGAAGTCGCGGGCAACAGCTAGTAAAAAAAATAATTAAATGCCAAGAAAGATAAAATTACCCAGTATGTTCATAACTTCAAGGGCCCATAAAAAAATAAAATCACATAAAAAAGGTTTTCCATTTGGCTTTTAAAAACTTGCTCTATCGATCAGGTAGCTACCCTAAAAATTTCATTTTATTATTCTGAAGGCTTCAATCGAAAAATTGAAATCTAAATGTGGTAAGTGCAAAATTTTTAGTAACATGATGATCATTAAAACCAATAAATAGGTGTTTAAAAATGATTTTTTTTTTAAATAGCCCCGCTGTTGCTCAATGCAAGTGCGACATCACCGTAAAAAGTTGTCTTTTTAATGTCTGAATGCTCTTTTATCATTTTTAATGGTTTCTTCTGCTACTATGAATTTCCGGGTTATTTCGTCCAAATTGTGGCAGTCTCTCGTCTTTGTAGTATCCCCACGGAAAAAATTCAATAGGGTTTATGTCCGGAGACCGTGGAGGCCAGGCTAAAGGGCAAAAATACCCTGAAAGATGGATTGGTCGTTGCAGCCTGCGCATGCGCCGGTGACGCCTGCTTTAAAGCCTGGCCTCCACGGTCCCTCGACCTAAACCCCATTGATTTGTTTCAATGGGGATACTAAAAAGACTTCGGCTACTTGAGAGAATGCCTCAATTTGGACGAAATAACCCGGAAATTCATAGTAGCAGAAGAAACCATTAAAAATGATAAAAAAGCATTCAGACATTTAAAAGACAACTTTTTACGGTGATGTCGCACTTGCACTGAGCAACAGCGGGGCTATTTAAAAAAATTCTGGTAATTAAACACCTATTTATTGGTTTTAATGATCATCATGTTAATAAAAATTTTGCACTTACCACATTTAGATTTCAATTTTTCGATTGAAGCCTTCAGAATAATAAAATGAAATTTTTAGGGTAGCTACCTGATCGATAGAGCAAGTTTTTAAAAGCCAAATGGAAAACCTTTTTTATGTGATTTTATTTTTTTATGGGCCCTTGAAGTTATGAACATACTGGGTAATTTTATCTTTCTTGGCATTTAATTCTTTTTTTTATTCCATTCGAAGATCTAACGATAGTAAATGTTACCATACTGAATTGGCCTATCTTTCAGCTTAGCACACAAAAAAAAATCAAGCATCTAGCGCAATAATTCACGTCACCATAAATAAAAATCTCATCGTACTCGGCGATAGATGAAAAATTGAAAAAAATGTAATAACTCCGAAAATACGAAAAATCGCATAACACACATGGGGGTGATTCGGATAGCCCTCTAAGTCCTCTACCTCCCAGCTTCAGTATATCACTACTTTTTGGGACACCCTGTATATGTAATCTGGTACAGTTATCTGATACAGATAAAAAAAAGAACAGCTAGTGAAAGTAATAAAAAACATAATAAAATACAATTAAATTTTGTTTAATCAATATAATCATATTAAATCTAAAAGCCGCGTTCAGCCGCGAATAAAGAATAAGAATCACTATCATTATCTCTGACATCATTAACTCTTCCATTTCTGCAGTTATTCCATCTTGTTTTTTTTGTACTGCTCTTCAACATGAATAACATGGTTCGGTCATAGAAGAAATCTCGTTGAGATACTGATTTTGTGTCTTTAAACATTTTGAACGGACAGATCGTTCAATTTTATATTGTTGCTTTAATAGTTTATAACTGGATTACTGGTATCATCCATGCAAAATAATAATAATAATATTAAACAAATCATATAATGTGCAATGCAATCAAGATGAAAAGTATCAAAATATCAAGTCACACTGTGTGTTTTTCCTTGAAAACTACATCTCTTTCAAATTGTTTCTTTTTAAATTTATTAATCATAGTTTAAAGTTTTCGTCATGTTTTCAACTCAGTTTTCAATTATTAGAAATCACTAAAATCCTAAGCTAAAATCGCAGAAAATAAAATCACTTTGACAAGCTTTGACACATCAACAACTCAGGTTTTAATGACAGTTAACTGTTAAGTGTTGCCAAATAAATTTTCGAAATAAAAAGCCAGTCTCATCTTTCGAACCAGACGTGACTAGTATAGATTTATTTATTGATTTAATAAATGAAACGATACCAATTTAAATTTCGCGCTGTTTATGTATGATGTGCGCATGTCTTAATGCTCTAAGGCGCATGCGCAGGTTTCAATTATTTTATAACTAGTGCCCCGGCTTCGCCCGTGGTACATATTTAGTATCCTATATCCTTCTCCTGGCTCTAAACTACCTCCCTGCCAATTTTCAGCTAAATCGGTTCAGCCGTTCTTGAGTTATAAGTGGAGTAACTAACACGACTTTCTTATAAATATATAGATTTTAATAAAATAAATAATTTAACAATTTCAATGATGGACCTATACGGACCTAACGGTAAAGAATACGATTTTGATAAAATTCGCCAATTTTGATATGGATGAGGTGCTAAAGTGTAATTTTTTTATACCCAAAATTAAAAAAAAAATATTTAAAAAAAAACTAAAGGGGACCTAACGAAAAAATTGTGGGACCTTATAGGACCTAACGAAGACCTATAGATTAAGGTCATTTTTGACCCAAAATTCTATGGATGGGGTGCTAAAGTGTAATTTTTTTATACCTAAAATTTAAAAAATTATTTAAAAAAAAACTAAAGGGGACCTAACGAAAAAATTGGTGGACCTTAAAGGACCTAACGGGGACCTAACGATCAAGGTCATTTTCGACCCAAAATTCCATAGATGGGGTGCTAAGTTTGCACTGGTGAATACCACGTAAAGTGTCAATATAAAAATGCAACTTGTATACAAGGCTGACGTACTCGTACAGACGATTGACTCGATTGACAAACGATCACAAGATGGGCGCCGAATGGGCGCCGATTATATGATTTTCCAACTCTATGATTTTTCAACGATCCATTTCATGTACACGAATTGCGTAGGTATTATATTTTTGTGTTATTTTATTTTATTTTTCATTATATTAAACTTAACAATACTGTTTTTGATTTATAAGCTTAAGATGTTTCATTTTTATATTTTTGGTAATAATGCCGCAATAAAATAAAAATATTATGCACTAAAATTATTTTGACTTTTTAAACATAAAATACGTAATTCGGAACAGGATGAAGTGTCACAGGAATCATCATAGGTGAAAAGGACTATAGAAAAAATTATTTTGGTATTTAATAAACAAATCAAAAAGAAAATATTTAAATTTGTGTCTACAACAATAATTTTCAAATTAGACGCCATTTATAATTTCTGAACGTTACTTAAGTGTTCCCATATAAAAACTCACTTAAATAATATGTCACCTGTCGACCCTTTTTTTCCCCTATCCCGATCCTATCCTAATTTTAAATTGTAGATTTGAATGCAAACTTTTTCTTTACTTTCCTACTAGATCAACTTATCCTGTCCTATCTTACGCCCTGCAGTTAATATTGTGTTCTAAACAAATTGTGACGTTGAATATGGAAAATGGATGCATGTTTGTTACTCTTTTGCGCAGAAACAGCTGATCGGATCTCTGTTAAATCTATCGCAGACTAAATTATCCGATTACCATTTCGCAGATGATACCTAATCAGGGCTAGATAACATTATTTTAAAATGTGTAAATAAAGATGAGACTATAATCACTTAGCTGTTAACATTTTTTCAAGTATAAGACTACTCTTTGTTATGTACTTTGTATCAAATTAAATACGAAGTGTTGTTTGTTTATTATTGAAAAGAAAAAACGCCACGGAATTTCCACATTATGGATTTTATAAGACAATTTGCATTGCGATTTTTATTGTGATAGTTTTATGAAATGAAGAATAAATTAATATCTTTTTAATAATTCTGTCAACACAGAATAATATTTAACATTTTCATTATTAGGAAATAACTTGGAAATAATATTAAAAATTGTTGAGTGAAAGTCATTATTGTATTTTATGTTTTCTGTAGTGACGTCTGACCTACTTTGACGGTATTTTTTTCAAATAATGCAACACCGGTTTACTGATTGTGCAGAAGAAAAAACAATGGTGTGATTCCAGATTTTATTTGTAAGTATTTATAGAATCCAATATTAATCCGGTAGAAATAACATTTGTGAGTCAATTAAAAGAGAAGCTTGACCGTCGATGTGGATTTCGAGGTATAAAACTTGTACTTTATTAAAAATATTCTACTTGTGTTCTTGACGTACTGTCAATGCAATTTTTACTCTATTTATTCAGCTTGATTTAACTATGCGCCATTCTTATTGCAATAAAACAGCAGATGGAAGAAACTTTCAATGTAAATCAGTGCCTAAATCAGTGCCTAAATCAGCGTATAGTATAATTGTGATGGATGAAAAATCGCCGTTTCTACTGTGACCCACAGACGTGTTTTCTCGCATAGTAAACCTTGTAGCCGGCTAGTGGATGTGATTATTTGTCTATCGTAAGCGCTGTGTTTTGTTATTACGTTCGTGACGAATGGAATGCCGTCCTCTCGAATACCTTTACCTCGAAATAGTATCTCGACACTGCAGACCATGTCATGTAATGGTAATCAAATTAAAGACGTCAATAGTCGGTATAGCATGTGTTTTCGTGCTCTGATTTGTAAATAACACTTAAATGATACACAAAGGAGGCCAATTGGGAATATATACATGCTCTGTGTACATAATCCTTCTATATACTGAGGCTAATCAGTGAAATATTTGTTATTTGTGTATGTACAAAGTGTGTCGTCCTTTGTGAATCTGATTAGAAATTATATAATGTTTATAATACTCATTATCACATTATTGTGTGACCATGGTCAGTGTTTAGAATAGCTTTGATAAGTAATTGACTATTAGTGTCAATTTTATGATAGCCTGTAGTGTAATATTCTTGAAATACCATTCTAGTAAATATATTCCCATTATAAACATGACTCATTTGATTTTAGGACTATTACATCAGTATCACAATAAGAATGATCACAAGTATAATATGCATCATCTATTAAAAGTATTCTAAATACATCAGTCACTTAACAGTAGACAAGAAATAAAGTTGTAAAATTTGTACACCATCTGATTGTGTTGTTCTCATAATCATAATCATTCTGCATGTTTTATATGATCCATGGGACAAATTATATTTTTCAAGTAACTTTTTCTTAAAATTTCCCACTATCTTGAGCTTGAGTCCTACTTTTATCATATAGACTGCAATTCTCATAAAATTGCAACTAAATATTCCTCAAAAAAATATGTGTACAAGTCTACAAGCCTTAAAGAAGATAAGCTATTTATATCGAACAGACCTAAAGTACTGCATGATTACGCTAAACATTAGTTATTTCCTGATCGTCCAGCTAAAAATAGCCCTAAGCCTGCTGGCTAAAGTGGTTGATGATTTGATTGATAACAATCATATGGCAACTTGCTCCCTGATTGAATGATAACACTATTTCCGTGAATAATTTGCGCTCTGCTAATTCAACATTTGATATTTGCAAGTTGTGCGTTTATGATGTTCGGTAAACCTCTTTTAATTTAACTCTTTGTTACACTGGATTCAGTTGTAATGAATTCATATTTCATTCAGATGTACAATGAATGGATTTGAATGAAAACAATAGATTTTTTTGTACTATTTATAAAACAATTAAGTTATCCATCAATTGAAAAGTAAAAAAATAGTTTTTTTTTATAACAGAAATTTGCACTTTCAATGAAATAAATTGTATGATTCTAACAATTTTCATATCATGATCATGACCAATATCCCACTTAGGTCAATAAATTTATTATATTCTGGTTGTTTAGCTATAATATTAGTACATCAGTCTTTGAACCTTATTGTTTTTCAACATTTTACGACAAAAAATAATACTACATATAAAATATAAGCCATGTAATGTGAGATAAACGTCTAGGTAATCTGTTGACAGTACAACTATAACTTATACAATAACTAGCGACCCGCCCCGGCTTCGCACGGGTGCAATGCTGATACTAAATACACTACAGAAAAATTGTGAACGTTGTATAGGTATTAGTCAGTTCTTTAAAGAAACGAATCTTCAATGGCGGCGCTTATCATTCCCTCTCGCTCACACACGGCCGTACGGTATGCAAAAAAATAGGGTAATGTAAAATGTATTTAATTTTCCCTGTTATAATTTTTGGAAGAAGTTTACAAATACAACCCTCGAATTTAAGGTTTTTGTGGGGGGGAGGGGAGGGGAGAGTGGTAGGAATCCCTCCTCCAAAGGGGAGGGGGTGAGGAGTCGCTTAGTTTCTGAGATATTGGAGTTTAAAGTTTTGAGAATTGCCTTGAAATTGCAAAAAAAAAATATGGACAAGAAATAATATGAACTTTTCACAGTAATATCACCAAATTTCAAATCGTGGGTAATTATTGTACCGGCGAGCCTAATTTTTTTTTAGTTTGTAACATTTTCGCCATTTATATTTAGAATGACAATTATGTATTTGCTATAGTAAATAATATTTTCTTTAATAATATATTCTTTGGGGAAAATTGTTCAGTTTATGGGCTAATTACGAGACTACGAGTATTAATGGGGATTTTGTTGCGTTCTGTATATGTCATTTGATAGTTCATATAAATACACAAATATCATAACAAAACAGTTTGTCAACAAACAAATTAAAATAATTAACAAAATAATAAATAAAATAATTATCAATTTACGTTATTTTTATTTTCTTTTTTGCTGATCCTACCATCTGTCAAAGTCAGCTTTGGCCGCCATTGAAGATTCGTTTCTTCATTGAACTAGCTAATATAAAAATATAGCGGCCCGCTCCGGCCTCCGGCATCGCACGGGTATAAAATACATAGCCGGGCGGCCGCAAACGCTACGTCCTGCAATTTTTAAATCTGTAATATCTTCGAAAATATTCACTTAAATCATACGGTGTAATGGGCCATATAGATCTATATTAAATGAACAATGTATCCATGGTATTTAATTGGTTAAGGATTAATGCTGTATTGGTTAAAATCGCTTCGAAAATTAGCCATTATTTGTCGTAAAAAGTAAATGACAAAAAAAAGTTATTGTGGGTTATCCATAAGAGATAGACATATACCATCGCGGACTTTTCTGTAGACCTTTTCAATGTGTATAATACTTAGTACATTATTTTGATAAAACTCGTAGGGTTCAGCCTGCGTTTGCAATGTAAGCGGAATAAATGTAATTTTTTACGACATCACATTAGAAACCTCAAAAATAACAGTACTTCTCCACTACTTAATGGATCTTATTATACATATAAACCTTCCTCTTGAATCACTCTATCTATTGAAAAAAACCGCATCAAAATCCGTTGCGTAGTTTCAAAGATTTAAGCGTACAAAAGGACATAGGGACATAGGGACATAGGGACAGGGAAAGCGACTTTGTTTTATACTATGTAGTGATAATCAGGACAATTACTAATATTAGTTGTGTGTATAATGTTACCTGCCTGGTTTATGTTTCATAAGATAAATATAGTCCTTAACTGTTATTGTGATTCCTTGTACAAATCAAATGCTTGTTACTTTATTTTAAAAGGCATGTGCTTTATCTGTGTAACTATTATGTAACACAAATTATTCTTTAATTTCAGTTTTTTTGTGTATTTTATAAAATACTAAACTAGATAAATCTGCCACTTTCATTGTTAATACATATAACTACTATATGTACTATATTAATATGATAAGCTTGCCTTCCACTAAACATGTGTAAATTAATAAATGAAAATAACATAGCGTTAATGGCATACTATAAAATTCGGTTACCTATCTTAATCTCGAATTTTAATATTCCGATTATCATAATCCAGAAAACGTTTGGACATTTTTTCATAACCCCGAATTTTAAAATTTCGAAGTTTTGTTTGCCATATAATCGCAACTCCGAATTTCATTTGCCCATTTCTTTATTTGTACGACGTTTTACAATCCAGACGAATGAGTTCCAGACATACGAAATCTAAATGCACAAAATCCAGATAACCGTAATCCATATGCACGAAAGCCAGATTTTTAAAACACAAATTTTTGAAATACAGTTAATTGATATCCAGACAAACAATGTCCAGATTTTTGAAATTCAAATTAACGATATCCAGCAAAACGTTATCCTTCCAGGGGGACGCAGCACGAACCTAACCTAACCTTCTGAATAGATTTTAACACTTTAACCTTTCTGTAATGGGCAAATAAAACAATAGCGAGTCGGTTCTGGCACTCGCCGGCCGCTGCCGCGGCACGCTCGCTTCGCTCGCTCGGCTCGTGCATGGGGGGTCACAGTTCAAACCTAACCTAACCTACTGAGTCGAATTTGACACTTAAACCTTTCTGTAATGGGCAAGTAAAACAATAGCGAGTCAGTTCTGGCACTCGCCGGCTGCTGCCGCGGCACGCTCGCTTCGCTCGCTCGGCTCGTGCATGGGGGGTCACAGTTCAAACCTAACCTAACCTACTGAGTCGAATTTGACACTTAAACCTTTCTGTAATGGGCAAGTAAAACAATAGCGAGTCAGTTCTAGCGTGGGGGTCGTAGTTCAAACCTAACCTACTGAGTCGACTTTGACACTAAAACCGGTCTGTAATGGACAAGTAAAACAATAAATTTACTTACTGACAATGTTTATTTTCAGTCGATAGTAAAGGTATAATCACGATTGTATGGAAATCAAATAAAAAGATTATGAAAATTTGGCAATAGTTTATCTGTTATACGATTATATGGGAACCAAATAAAAAGATTATGAAAATTTGGCAATAGTTTATTTGGAAAATGGTACGATGGGAAACAAAAAAAAGTATTTTGAGAATCTGGTATAATTAGATCTGTATTATGAGAATACGGGAAACAAAAAAATACTTTTTAAAAATCTGGTTTTGGTGCATCTGGAAATTGATTCATCTGGGAAATTAAAAAAGGAATTTTAAAAATTTGTCATTCATTACATCTGTCTTTTAAAAGTTCTAACAACCGTTTTCGGGGTTTTAAGATTCGGGTAATAGAAATTCGAGTTTTTAATAGGTTACCATAAAATTCAATAGCAACAACGACAAGCAATGAAGTTCTGTTAATTGTTCATTAGAATCTGCATCAGATCACTTAAAGAATTTTATAAACTGATGGTGGCATCATGCCAAATTGGAGGAATAAATTTGTACTGCAGTTGTTCACTTTTTTTACCTTGAACTTAAGTGGAATATCTTTGACTGATAAGGACAAGTGATTATTGCAATGATAATGCTATTATATCTTACATTATTTCCATAAATCTATTGTAAATGTTCAGATCTCTTAGCAACACTAAGAATAATATTTCTGCTTGCCGGAGCTTAACAGAATGTCTATATTACATAAATGCTATGTAAGATTTGCCTAAAATGTAATTCAAGTGTAAAAACATAATAATCCTAAGAAATTACAATTAAAATTACAATACAAATTCAACTTAATTGTATTTTACCAAATTGTATTGTATTTTACCAGAAGTGAAAAAATACTTTTCACTTTTGGATAAAAAAAAGGGATGATATATCAAACTTAGGTATAGCCATTATGTGACCATTTTAATGAATAAACAACAAAATAAACAAAGAGTGGGTTGTAAGCTAAAAATAAACATGCATATAAATATAGAACAAACACTGTCTAGAGAGACTAAGGAGGATAATACACTGTTTCTACGAAATGAGATAAAATATTTCAATTACAATTGCATTATGCAGTTAATTTAATGAGGCCTTTGCCCTTTTTATGAAGCAGATTATTACAAGGTCGCGTACATTGTTTATTACAAATTTATTTTTTCTTATATTATTTGCTGGTGTTGCCTCTTAAATAAACGACAATGTTTTATCTGTATGTTCAATGTTCATTACATGTTGTGTAGAAGTCGCGTAAAGTCGCGATAATTTTTAATGCCAATTTTGTTTAATTTTTCGTTGTATTTAGGGAAAATTAACCTCAGGATTATTGTATGAAATATCTATATGTAAAATGTATTGATTGATAATTTTTTATTTGTATGTATAAAAAATATTAACAGGATATAGACAGGTTTTGAGAAAAATATAGATAACATCTAGAGATACTAACTTTATCTAAGCACCATCAAAACACTAGACCTTGTTCTTGTATTAATTCTTATTCATTTTTCGATAAGTTATGCAGTAAGTGAATCATTTTCATCTACAGCCAGATAGTTAACAATATTCACTCAAGTTTCCATTTGATTTTTGAGGAGCGTAGAGTGAAATTTTCGCAGTGTTTTTTTTAGTAACTGCCCTTTTAAAATGTAGAATCGTTCTGGATATAAGTTTGAAAGAATTTTTAAAATATTGAACGAAAACTGGAAAAAACTGTAATTCTATAATGTTCACATTTTTGAGCTTTTGATTTAAGACTTGTAAGTGTTTAATTTATCGATGTTTTATTATGTTTTTTCTTTGTTTCAGATAACATCGTAAAACCCAATCCTGCAATAATTTCCAAATTTCCCACAAGACTGTTTATATTAAGTATATAATTATTTCTGTTAGTTTAGTTTCGGACGGTCGCTAGAGAAGGATGCCAATGCGAGAGAGAATAAAAAGACGGAATTAGTTATTTATTTATTTATTGTACATTAATTAATGAATTAATCGTTTTTTACCCATTATTTCGTGTAGACTATCCTGTAAGTTACATTTCAAATGTATTGTTGAGATTTATTTATTCGATTCGTTTATTTATTTATTGAGATTACGATAAAATGTACCTATAACGAGTGCGAACGTTTTCGAGCGGGGGATCGTTTCGAGAACTGTGTCTGATGGAGAATTATGGACAATATGTCGTCAAATGCTTTAAGAAACAAACAGAGGAAGGACAACCTTATTACGCGGAAGCAGGACAAGAGTCCGGAGAAGACGATACGGGGCACGAGAGGGGCTTACAGGGGGATACCGTCGACGTCGAAGCGCGATGAGGACTCGGAGACCGGCTCCACGGAGCGGCTGGACCGCCCCAAGAAGTTCATGTCCCAGAACAAGGGCTACGGGCTCGGCAAGCGGCCCGACTTCTCGCTCAAGAATCGGAACGTACACCTAGCCTCTTCGCGATATGGACAGGTGAGCATTCACTCTTTTATTCTATTGCATTCTGCTATATTGTAGATTCGAATTGGGTCGAGCGTGTGTCGATGCGGCCATTACACCTGATAAAACACATGCATGTAGCAATCTATATAGGACATAATAAGCTACCCCGGTAACGTGATTTCTATAATACAATAGTGGCTTACATTTATAAAGTACATTATATGAGATGCCGATCATTTAAGAGGGTGTGATGATTGCCAAGAGTAAAAATGACCCAAGTTAGCTTGACACTCAAATGCGTAGCTTGATATCATAAGTACCTGTTAAAATTTTGGCTGACGCGAGTTCACGTTCAAAGGGAAGTGGTTTTCCTGTGCGCTATCTAGGCGAATTTTATTCGGGCAGCTAATTGGTAGATTTAATTTTGACCGCTCCTCGTGGACGGAGCGTCGTCGGGTTAATTGCTATCACTTAAACGTGCTACGATATTACTAAGTTCAGCATGCAGCTTGACTCAAAAGTAGCCTTATTATTCGAGCTCAATATTTTTATGGGTTTTAGCTAGGTTTTTCAGTTATTTTAACATAACGTTACAATTGATCAGTCTACTTTTTAAGATTCAATTTCGTCTATTATTTTATACAACAGATAATTGAGATTATCTCATATTAATATATCAAATGCTAAAATACGTGGCATGCCATTGCCACAATACCCTAAATAGTAAATTTGAATAGTTTCATAACTATACTATATATGTATAACATGAAGCTATAAATACGTTCGGAAACCGGAATTTCAGATAATATTCGTAGAATTAATTAGTGTTTTAGAACATGCATTTCCCGCAGTGATATGCAATTGTAACTTTTTAACTATTACTTGCGTACATGTCAATTAGTGTATTGCTGGCAAGTTGAAATGTCTTAAGATAATTAGTAGTTCTGTATGGTCCGTACGTCATACTTATTAGACGAGTAATGTTGTTATTTACTCCTTGACCACGGTAAATATATACGTAGATTTCGTGAATCTTAAAAAGCTTCTTAGATTCAATTTTGGAGGTGGCGAAGTCTGCATCAAAATTGCATACATTCTCATTCATCTCAGGATCAAGTTTCGAGCTCTCTCATAGAATTCGTAAAGGTCACTCAAATGCCTGGAGCAAAATAAGCTAAATAGAAACTTCACATGAAAGCTAGATCCTCTGAAATGTTATCCAGGTCGATCTATGCTATAAGCTCGTGATTAGTTTAAAAAAAATACAATCCGACCCGTATTCAAAATATCATATCGTTAACAAATTGTTGACGGTCAATAGATACAGAAAATAAGTTCTCTCCATACGGACGTCATCATGCGATCTTAAGTATTAGAAGTTGTATATTAGATCAAGAGCCCACGACGGCCAGACATTCCTTTCTTTAATAAAGTTGAAAGTTTCTCTGTATATGTCTCCGATACAGATAAGAACGACTAGCGATTATCAAGTCTGGGTTGTGGTTACTTTGGCAGGAAACAGGTAATAAAGGTGTATAAAATTGTACCTAACTTTCATTATAGTTTAAAAGCTAAATTTTATATATGTTACTTGGGGACCTATAAAAAGATGTTACCTTAAGAGCCAGACAGTATGCATGGTTCTTACATCTAGCCAGACACATTTAAAAAATAACTAACATATCATCAAATTCACATAACTACCTTAAAGCGTAACAAATATTAAATAACCCACTAAAACATTAGTTAACTATAATTATTAAAAAAATAAAAGTATAATATATAAGTAATAAAGTTATTTCTTATCTTTTACGAGGACTTATGATGGTGGAATTTCACGTATCCCGATGACTTTTTTATTGTGTCATCGAGATACGTGAAATTCCATCAACATAAGTCCCCGTAAAAGATAAGTAATAACTTTATTACTAATATATTATACTATTATTTTTTTAATAGTTATAGTTAACTAATGTTTTTAGTGGGTTATTTCATATTTGTTACGCTTTTAGGTAGTTATGTGAATTTGATGATATGTTAGTTATTTTTTAAATGTGTCTGGCTAGATGTAAGAACCATGAAAACTGTCTGGCTCTTAAGGTAACATCTTTTTATAGGTTCCCAAGTAACATATATAAAATTTAGCTTTTAAACTATAATGAAAGTTAGGTACAATTTTATACACCTTTATTACCTGTTTCCTGCCAAAGTAACCACAACCCAGACTTGATAATCGCTAGTCGTTCTTATCTGTATCGGAGACATATACAGAGAAACTTTCAACTTTATTAAAGAAAGGAATGTCTGGCCGTCGTGGGCTCTTGTATTATATCTTTTTACATGTGAAATATACTTCACTCCCTTAGGATAAGGCTATACGACGTCGCGTCGGCATAAATTTCAAAAGTTATACAGGGTGTCCCAAAAAGTAGTGATGAACGGAAGCTGGGAGGTAGAGGACCAAGAGGGCTATCCGAATCACCCCCATGTGTGTTATGCGATTTTTCGTATTTTCGGAGTTATTACATTTTTTTCAATTTTTCATCTATCGCCGAGTACGATGAGATTTTTATTTATGGTGACGTGAATTATTGCGCTAGATGCTTGATTTTTTTTGTGTGCTAAGCTGAAAGATAGACCAATTCAGTATGGTAACATTTACTATCGTTAGATCTTCGAATGGAATAAAAAAAAGAATTAAATGCCAAGAAAGATAACATTACCCAGTATGTTCATAACTTCAAGGGCCCATAAAAAAATAAAATCACATAAAAAAGGTTTTCCATTTGGCTTTTAAAAACTTGCTCTATCGATCAGGTAGCTACCCTAAAAATTTCATTTTATTATTCTGAAGGTTTCAATCGAAAAATTGAAATCTAGATGTGGTAAGTGCAAAATTTTTATTAACATGATGATCATTAAAACCAATAAATAGGTGTTTAATTACCAGTTTTTTTTTAAATAGCCCCGCTGTTGCTCAATGCAAGTGCGACATCACTGTAAAAAGTTGTCTTTTAAATGTCTGAATGCTCTTTTATCATTTTTAATGGATTCTTCTGCTACTATGAATTTCCGGGTTATTTCGTCCAAATTGTGGCATTCTCTCAAGTAGCCGAGGTCTTTTTAGTATCCCCATTGAAACAAATCAATGGGGTTTAGGTCGAGGGACCGTGGAGGCCAGGCTTTAAAGCAGGCGTCACCGGCGCATGCGCAGGCTGCAACGACCAATCCATCTTTCAGGGTATTTTTGCCCTTTAGCCTGGCCTCCACGGTCTCCGGACATAAACCCTATTGAATTTTTTCCGTGGGGATACTACAAAGACGAGAGACTGCCACAATTTGGACGAAATAACCCGGAAATTCATAGTAGCAGAAGAAACCATTAAAAATGATAAAAGAGCATTCAGACATTTAAAAGACAACTTTTTACGGTGATGTCGCACTTGCATTGAGCAAGAGCGGGGCTATTTTAAAAAAATTCTGGTAATTAAACACCTATTTATTGGTTTTAATGATCATCATGTTAATAAAAATTTTGCACTTACCACATCTAGATTTCAAATTTTCGATTGAAGCCTTCAGAATAATAAAATGAAATTTTTAGGGTAGCTACCAGATCAATACAGCAAGTTTTTAAAAACCAAATGGAAAACCTTTTTTATGTGATTTTATTTTTTTATGGGCCCTTGAAGTTATGAACATACTGGGTAATTTTATCTTTCTTGGCATTTAATTCTTTTTTTTATTCCATTCGAAGATCTAACGATAGTAAATGTTACCATACTGAATTGGTCTATCTTTCAGCTTAGCACACAAAAAAAATCAAGCATCTAGCGCAATAATTCACGTCACCATAAATAAAAATCTCATCGTACTCAGCGATAGATGAAAAATTGAAAAAAATGTAATAACTCCGAAAATACGAAAAATCGCATAACACACATGGGGGTTATTCGGATAGCCCTCTTGGTCTTCTACCTCCCAGCTTCAGTATATCACTACTTTTTGGGACACCCTGTATAACTAATATAGATTCATCTATGTTCTTTAATACAATAAAATTACGTCATCCAACCCGATAGGTGGTCCGTCAGGTTATTGTACAGTCACGAGCAATAATATATGCCTAGGGGGCGATGTGCAAAAATATCTGTCACTAGAACAAATTCAATAATATCTGTCTGCCCGTATACAGCAAAAATATCTGACATTAGTAGGCAGCATAATAAAGTGGCATCAAAATTATATGACGAAAATGTAGAGCAAATAATTGTGACAACCTCTCGAAGCATAAATATGTGACGTCACCTCCCAACAAACAATTATGCGTTAAGACAAGCTTTAGACATGTATTTCGGTTCTACTTAGATATTTAAGAGGTAGCGTATTTCTTATAAGAGAGTTATAGAGTGTAATAACACCTTTATACCCTCGATTTTGGCACAAAATTTTGCAGGCTAAGCCTGTATGAAGCCCTATATAGTGGTTCTACAAAGCCTTTAGTTGAAGTGTGTAAGAGGTGTTACAAGAACGTCAATTTTAGTTTGAAACTTTATAACGCCTTTAGAATGGAGTTAAGTTGAAACCTAGAGTTATATAACATATCTATAGTGGTGTTAGTTAGAACTAAGACCGGTACGTTGATACCTTATAAGTCATTTGAAAAGTTTTCTGTGTCAAAATCAGATTGTAAAAGCTTTAAAGTAAAAAGAATTCTATTAATTTATTAAGTTATTATTTGTCCAAATGAGTGCTTCGTTTATCTGCCGACAGTATGCCGCCATTGCAATATTCTCATCACAAAATGTATTGTGGATTTAAAGTATTTTTGAAGTGGTTAGTTAATTATTAGTGCGCTTGCCAGTTTACTGTGATAGCGTATCGTGTTTCTCATCTCAATTTTAACGCGCCCTCATAAAATTATGAATTAGAGGAATAAAAGGATAACATTTGAAAATGAAAATAACCTAAAATAGTTTTAAACGTCATTTTCAAGTGTTGCTCGGTTTTATTAGTGATTATATACATAAAACTAAGTAAAATAATTAGAAAAATGTAAATATATCGTTATTAGAAAGTGATTTTGTACCAATAAATATTTAGGTTATGTTTACAGAAAGTAATCAAAATGGCGATTTTTTCTTAAAGTTACAGTCTTCCCTTAAATCAATTATGACACTTGATGAACTACAACGCCGGTGGTAAAGAGTATTATACGGTCTTGGGTTGATATAAGAGAGGAATTATACACTTATCGAAGACATTTACCTGCTGTGGAGACTAAAATACTGATTTTAGCTTTATTTATACATGTTTGGATTAGGGTTCCTTACAAAGTAATGAAACCCCTAATCTTCAAGTCACCCCAGGCGCAGGTTTCATTTTAAAGAAAATGCACAGCTTACAGTTCATACATTCACAAACACAAAAGATACACAAAAATATTGTCACGAGCTCAGTTCGATAAATGTTTTCAGAATTTGAGGTTAGGTTATGCATAAACTCTTTAAGCGTTCGAAACATTTAATGGTGTTTTTACAGAGTTACAAGTAATTCATCTTACACCAAAACCTTTTATATAAGGATCGTACAAAACCACTGTAACTATTTAACCTATGATTGCCTTTAGTATAACAGGCGTAAACTGTATATAAGGGTTATACAACGTATGTAGAGTTTGGTGTTACTACACTCTTAATTAACTCCCTTGCAGAACCGCTAACGTTACTGAAGTTGAAATAAAGTCTTATGATCTAAAAGCAACTCCGTTATAGCAGATTTGTAGCAATAAGAGTTAAAGAGAGTTAATGAAGATCTTTCAACAGGTTTTAACGTTGTAAGCAAAAACAAGCTTTAACGTCTTAAGTATATACGCAGCCACTGATACTACACTAACTACTAAGGAAATTGTGATTCGTTATTTACAGTTGTAATGCAACTTGAAGAGCTGAACTTATTTAATAAGTGTACTGAACCACCTTTAGTGATAACTGAATCCATTATAAATCAATAGTAGTACCTTAAACATTAAAATAGCCTGCAACCAACGCATAATTGTTTGTTGGGCTAGGAGGCAATATTATCTGACACAATTTTATATTTCTGTATTGTAAAATATACCTAATTGATTCCTCACAAAAAGCATAAATATGTGACACTAGCTTTCCGCCCGCGGCTTCGCCTGCGTTTTCACAGAAATACCGCATAGTTCCCGTTCACGGCATAAATATGTGACATCAACTAGGTGGCAATAATATCTGACACAATTTCATATTTCTGTATTTTGCATCGATTCCTCACAAAAAGCATAAATATGTGACATCGACTAGGAAGCAATAATATCTGACACAATTTCATATTTCTGTATTTTGCATCGATTCGTCACACAAAGCATAAATATGTGACACCAACTAGGTGGCAATAATATCTGACACAATTTCATATTTCTGTATTTTGCATCGATTCCTCACACAAAACATACCTAAATATGTGACACCAACTAGGTGGCAATAATATCTGACACAATTTTATATTTCTGTATTTTGCGTTGATTCCACACAAAAAGCATAAATATGTGACATCAACTAGGAAGCAATAATATCTGACACAATTTTATTTTCAATTTAATATTGAATTAATATAAAATAAATAAATTTTATTTTAACTACGTTGTTTTAAAATATGATTACCATATTAATTAATATGTGCCGTCGTTGTATACTACATATTGTATGTCTAGATATTATATCCTACTAGCTTAACACCCGCGGCTTCACCCGCGTTTTCAAAGAAAAACACGCATAGTTTCCGTTCCTGTGGGATTTCCAGGATAAAAGCTCTCATAAGCGTTAATCCAAGTTACCTTCTATGTGTGTGCCAAATTCCATTGTTTTGTCTTTTATATTTTGTGTGAAAGAGTAACAAACATCCTTACATGATACGAACTTTCGCATTTATAATATTAGAAGGATATCATATCATGACAAAATTAAAGTATTCATATGAATACCCACTTGGGTAGATCTATTTTATTTGAAGGTTCAGTGTAACCTTCGTGTATTATTTAGAAATTGTTTTGTTATATTTGACGTTAGCGGCGTTTGACACGATTGCTCCGTTATTCATTTTCATTTACCTATAATATTGCTATTATTTTATTGAGCATCGAAAATTATGGCAAGTTATCGTATTATCGTAATTTCATTTAAATAAAAAATATTTACAAAATATAATGTGTCTTTTGTTCATATTCTTACCCCAGCAAAATACAAAACACTAATTCAATAAAAAAAATGTTGTGTGGTTTTATGAAACCACGGTAAAAGTGAAACTGTTCGAACGGTTCCGAACACTGTTTTGTGTAGCGCATGTCGCGTGACGGTCGGCTGCCGAGTAGGTATACCTACTCGGCAGCCGCGATACACGCGACATGCGCTACACAGACCAAAAAGTTTGAGACGATGTAATAAAAGTTTCACTTTAAAAAAAAAGTTTGGCCTTTTTAAAATCCTATCCTATCTTATCCTACTAGTCCTACTGGCTACTACATATAATCCTACTTCCTATCCTACTAATCTAGTATTATAATTAATGTGAAAGTTTGTGAAGATGTGTATGTGTGTGTTTGTTACTCTTTCACGCAAATACTACTGAACCGATTACAATGAAATTTAGCAGACATATAAAGGGTAACTTGGGTTAACACATACGATAGGTTTTATCCCAAAATTCCCACGGGAACGGGAACTATGCGGTATTTCTGTGAAAACGTAGGCGAAGCCGCGGGCGGAAAGCTAGTGTCACATATTTATGCTTTTTGTGAGGAATCAATTATATTTTACAATACAGAAATATAAAATTGTGTCAGATATTATTGCCTCCTAAGTGACGTCACATATTTATGCTTCGAGAGGTTGTCACAATTATTTGCTCTACATTTTCGTCATATAATTTTGATGCCACTTTATTATGCTGCCTAATAATGTCAGATATTTTTGCTGTATACGGGCAGACAGATATTATTGAACCCGTTCTTATGACAGATATTTTTGCTAATCTGCAAATGGTAATATATTTATGCTTCTGACTGTACTTATAATTCAAACTTCATAATATCGCAATGCGGGTAGTTACATAAGTTACACATCTCGGAAGGAACGTAGGCTAACTTGGTACACTTACCATAAACACCATGTTCCGAGAAAATTATTACTTGTGTACATGTATTGAGATATTATCCTTCTTTACGTTATTTAAATAATTGTTTGAAGTATTTGCTTGGGTTTACGCGGAATACGCGTTCGCAAGTTTTCAAGTATATTGTAAAACAGGAAAACGAAGTAACGTTGTTAGATGGAAGTATGACAGTATGGATGCACTAATAATCTTTTCGTTTCATCGTCAATATTGCACGACTCATGATGCGAAGCATCAGAGAGTGCTTTACGATCGAAAAATTTTTTTCGCCTCATTTTTGCAGCTATTTATGTTGTTGTCAATTAAAATTAATTCTTATCAATCAATAAGCAAACCATCTTTGATGCTTTTTTGTTTAGGTTATACAGGGAATGTTAACAAAAATACTTATAAATTGATATACATTATTATTGATCGTGTTACGTGTATAAGCCGCTAATAACTATAGGTCAAAGAACTTAGAACTTCTTATCCAGCCCAACTTGTAATACAGATGATGTTGCTATTACTAATTGAGTCAAAACTACTTTAAGATAAGACGAGACGTTATATCTTTTCGTTTTCAATTTATATCACAAAATTGTTAATAAACCAATCACCTAAATCTTAATATTTACAAACAATAACGAAGCTAAAACCACGCATCGATACATATTGGTAATTGTTGTTTACATTAAGTAATGATCCATAGATAAGACAACAGTTTTCCAAGATCTGTGCATGATGCACTTATTTGTGACAGATATTTTTCCACGGAAGTGTGATTAGATTTAAAAACACAAACACGTAAGCTGACGGAATATTGTTATTTTTAATATGTGCAGTAAAATTTTATTCGCTGATTCATATCTCAGATTGACTACTTGGTATGCCTAGTTTAGGTTCATTTAGGTATCAGTTACATTGTTTATATTCTACAGGGCTTTAAATAATGACGTATGAAGTGACGTTCACTTAATTTAATTATTAGAAAAAAAAGAGATCGAACCCTTATATCTTTCAAATGTTAGTTTGCTATTTCCCAAAAACCCATCACAAATACTTTATAATTGTATTTTTTGATATTAACCCATTGACCACCGTAAGCCCCGATCGGGGCGCGACACAATAGATTTTCTATTGTGTCTGTGATTCCGAGGACTGATGGATTAAATGATCACCTTCATACCTTTTCTAAAGGGTATGTATTTGTTACCCTCTTGGCGTATTGTATTTCAAATATTTGAATGTGGATTTATTCTTCACACAAATCTTCCTTAAACGCAGCCAAAGACGTAGACAGAGTTTAATGAACACCACATTGATTTGTTTGTATACGTGACTTTAAATTCGCACCATACACTTTTATCTCGGATCTCGGGGGCCTTTCGCGATATTAATAGACCGCGAGAGCTTTGATAATGTTTTAATTGCTTTTACACCATACGATAGTGGCGACCTTTTCTGTCATCGGAATGCCGTTACATCACGGAGATAACAGCTGTTATCACAATCCATTCTTGGTACAGATTGTGCCGTCACACGCACTTATCCATAGTGCACCGTTTCGGCCCTAAGGGTGTTTGGAAACGTCGCGATTTCAATTTTTAGGGAGTTATTTACAAAGACTAAAATGGAGGAGATACAACACATAATGCAATTATTGTTTAAATTGTGTAATCGAGTAAAGGAACTCGATTACACAATTTAAAGAAGAATAAGGATTCTCCTTAAGAAAATTTAAATAAATCATATATTTAAATTTTCTGGAGGATTTCTTATTTAGGAGGCTAAATAATGATAACGCTTTAATCGCTTCTTTTCATTTAATTATCTTTAACAATAAACTAAAGCTTCTTCAAAATTAAAGTGTAAAAATTGGCTCACCCAGTCGAAAGTTCTGTGGCAACAAATCCAAAAATAAAAATTCGAATTGAGAACCTTTTTTTAAAGTCGGTTTTAAGTAAAAGTGTTTTCCAATATGCATAAAATGCTAAGGCTTTAAGAATGCTAAGAAAATTAACTCGCCTCTTTTATCAGTTTCCGGCAACATATACTGACATGAAAGCTCTACATCATATCACAACTCGTGTTTTATTACAACACTGAGCGTTATGCAATTAATTGAATTTCGTATTTATTATATTTTTATGGATTGGTTAATGTTCCATACGTGTACTGAATATGCAAATTGGTGTGTTTTCTGTGCGTATTATGCTTACAGAATAATTAATTAGGCGTCTATTTGTTTATTTTCTGAATCCATTAATGACAACATTAATTACAAATAGTAGCATAAGTTGCTACGTAATTAAAAAGTCATTAGTTACAGAATTATGTAGTGTTTTCATGTAACATGTCATAGTGTTCATGATTAACGTAAATAATGATGCGGATCACCTGCTAGTTGGTAAACAGCCTACACACGATGCGTTTCTGAACCTTTATCGCGCTTGTTATGAATGGACCAGTGTCTGTCAAACGCAGCTACTTTAAGGACTGATTTTTCGCGCGCTTTTTCTGTTTGTTTTTTTTTTAGTTTGTGACAATGTTTGGATGGATACAGTGCAATTTGTGTTTGTGAAGTGTATGAGTGTTGGTTAATTGTGTGTACACTGGGTGCGTATATTTTAATATTTTATTAGTATTTTATGGTAATTTTCTTTATATAAAAATACTAGTGTTTTCCTTTATGCGCGGGATATTAGGAAATACATTGCGGATTTTTCGGTGATCTTGGTGTTATGTGAACTGGAAGAGATATTTCTTTGATTGATGACTTCTATAAAAGAGAATGTTTACGAGCACTTTAAAATAAATTTTCCACGTCATATATGAAACAGTAAAAAAAAAGACAATGTGACCCTTGCGGAGTAGATCAAATATTATGCAAGAATGTGTTATTAAATCACTGAATTAAATTTTAGAAGTAATTAATAAAGTTTCTGAGATTATGAACGAGTGATATCCCACGATAATAGAGACAGTGATTTCAGGATAAAATTAAATAGTTTGGAAAATCCAAAAGTGCACGCCTCATAATTTTTTTTTAATAATTATTTATTAATTATTATTTTTGTATATTTAATAACAATTAAACCACATCGAATCAGACCCTGAAAAATGAAAGGGTTCTATTCCTGAGCATACTCAAGCGTAAGAGAAAAAAAAAGACTCGATTAGTAAAGTATTTCGGTCGCTATCGTGTTAACAAGAAAAAGGATCCGCACATACAGACACACGGACGTCCAAGACAGAACTTTTTTAAACTGTTTTTTAACTAGTTTAAGGGCCGATTTTTCAATCCCGAGATAAACAGTCTAATAACTACCTATCGAATAGATTTATTCAATTATTTATCTAACTCATAACGGCTCGCCTATTTTTCAATCGTGATTTATTTGATGAATAACTATCTGACCAAATATTTCCATATTGGCAGCTCTGCTCCCGGAGTGGCGAAACAAACATATTAAATTAGTCAGGTTAGAGCGGGATAGAGTCAACTCTTGCAATTTGTCAACAACCGTCATTGTGACTCACGTCAGGACTCAGGAGTGCACTTGTCTTCTATGATTGTTGATTGTTGTTTTGATTCGAGTAAAGAGTTTGGTTAAATTTGTGTTTCAATTTATATATTTTACGATGGAAACGACATACTTAAAGGCAGCGTTCGGCAAATTTTCAATGGCATGGTCATCAGTACTATCAAAAACATCAATTTCAATATGATTTTAATTGATAATAATTATATAGAAAGAGGTTTAATTGTTAATAATTCTACGCTCTATGGGCGTATTCAGAAAGAAAGCTTGAAACTTATAAGCGCTTATCGGCGCTTGTCATGTTCATATATTTTCCTGTCAGTGCTGGTAACCCGCGCAGGAAAATATATGAACATGACAAGCGCCGATAAGCGCTTATAAGTTTCAAGCTTTCTCTCTGAATACTCCCTATGTTATGACATACGAAAATATCCCAAATTTGACGCGTCAGTTGTCAACTCAAACGCCTAACAGTCGAATAGCGCGCTATCTGGCCGTTGGAGCGGCAAATAGATTTATTCCTCAAACAACGTAGTTATTGGATAGATAAGTCCTATTCGTCTATTGAAAAATTGAATATTTTGTTAACTGAAGAATAAAGTCTATCTAGCTGTTTATCTGGGCATTGAAAAATCGGCCCTAAATAACAAAAATGACATCAAAAATATCATGAACGTTAAAAATAGTGTTTTTTCTTAATATGTGTGTGTATGTATTATCTTACAAGTGCAATGTATGATACATAAAGACATTTTAAGTTTGAAAAATCAGATGTTTTGCGCGAAGCGACAGTAGTACCCACCTCAACGCTTCGCTTATGAGGCGTGCAATATTCACACTATTATGGTCTTACCACAAAACAATATAAACACATTCTAACTTTAAAGTTTAAACCAGGGATCTATCACTTTAATAGGTCTATGTGAAATACGACAAAACCAGATTAAAGAGAACCCGCGCTTAAAGTTAAACCCTGTCTTAAGTTTTTTGTGGTATAATACAGTTAATATCTCACATGTTCGTAAAAACATTTCACTGTTACCTTGCAAGAAAATATTTTGAACTCCAGAAAATATAATATATTAAAAAGAGCGTAATTTTTACTTGAAATTGCAATTAAATTTATACCGTACATTATATTAGAGTTTATGAAAGAAGGTTTTATTTAATAGTTCTTGTGTGGTCTTATAGACGTTGGAGTGGTTGTACCCAGAGGTCAATTGCCTCTTACAATCTGACCCAGTGACATATCCTATAAGTTTAGAAACTTACTATATTTAATATTAAACAGTTTTAGCATAATGAGACGTAAATCGTGTAAATTTTATGACTTGTTGTGTCCCGCGGATTAGTATGTCGGTTATAGGAAATTGGTTTCTGACTTTTATAAGCTCGTTTAAACCTTATGATCTATGAAATGCATACCTAAATTGTTTTCGCGTACAGAAGTTCTTGTTTTGCATTATTAAAGTTGAAGCAGTGATAAGATGAGATTAGATGGTATCAGGTTTTCCGTTTTTTTGTTGTCTGACTGCACACTTGGCTATCTTTTTGTCTTTTTTATCCAGCATTTATTGAAATGCCAAAGTTGATTTTCATGGGTTTAGTAACTTATCTACGAAAAAAATTGTAGAGTTTTGTCAAGAATGCGAAAGAAGTCGAACGAAAAGTTATACATTTAGAATTACACATGGGCCAATTATATTACATCTTATAATTATATTAATCATGTGTATAACTTAAAAACTTTTACCACCTAATAATGTAGTGATTCATTCTTTTATCTTAACAAAATTTCTTTGTAATCTTCATGGAATCACCCTTTTTATTGTTTTAAATCTATTTAGGTTATATACCAAACAAAAGTTGAAAATTAGGCAGAAGTATGAATTGCAAGTTGCTTTATGACAATAGATTGTGAATAATATGAATTCCCTGCGCTTAGACAAAAAAAAAATTAAATAAGATACATAGTATGTAGCTCGATTTATCGAGCTTTTTCACATACCGGTTTCTTGCACGACTTGGCAATGTTTAAAAACAGTTGTTTAAAAACAGTTAATGTTTAAAAACACTAAACATGTTTTGAATATAAATTTTAAGTGAAAATGATGAATTTCCAGATGACATCAGGCCTGCACGGCCACGGCCACCAGATTTCGCAGCCGGCCCATCACCTCGACTCGTCTGTGCTGCCGGCTAAGGAAAAGACTGTGCATGGCAAGGAGAAAACGTTTAAGGTAAAAAATATTCCGCATCAAATAAAGTAACAATCACGTAAATCGATTCAGAAACCTCAGCGAAATCGGTCTACATAGGTACAAAAAAAAAGATATACCAGCCGAAATGAGAACGTCCTCCTTTTTTTGAATTCGGTTAAAGATCGACATTCAATAAGGCTCAAAATGTCGTTTTATATTAAGTGTAAAAATTTGAAGAAAAAATACTATTGGATGTAGAGCATAGAATCTAGATTGCCGATTATTGTGATGAAAATCTACACATAAATTTTGGCAAAGCGAGTGGGACAGGATGGATAGGACGGATATGACGACGTTGAGTAATCATCTTAAACATGATGAATCTGTAGTAAATTTGTCTTGTTTGTAAAGATTGTGTAGCGGTACCAAAGACCAAAGTTAAAGATGTACTATTAAGCATAACTATAAGTCCTTTATTTTTAATTTTTCTCAAAATATTATACTTCAAACACTGATCTATACAAATATTATAAAGAGGAAAGGTTTGATTTTTTGTTTGTTTGTTTGTATGAATTGAATAGGCTCCGAAACTACTTGGCAGATTTGAAAAATTCTTTCACTGTTGGAAAGCTACATCATTTCTGAGTGACATAGGCTAGGTTTTATCCCGGAAATCCCACGGGAACGGGAACTATGCGGGTTTTTTTTGAAAACGCGGGCGAAGCCGCAGGCGGAAAGCTAGTCTACTATAAGACATCTAGACTCATATTATCTGGCCGCCAAAAATTTCCCAAGATTCGTTTTAAAACATTGATACAAATTAACACCTTATTTCGTGACAAAAAGGTTCAAAGTCTATTGTATTCGATCATTTGAAAACTCTGCCTATTACAAACATAGGCAGTCTTTTTTTTTCGGACAATTTTCGAGTGTGCTTGTCAGTGTATAACAATAATATAAACATTAACGGTTACTTATTTAAATTTTAACTTATCAGGTAAATTTTACTTAATTTTGTGTGTTGCAGGTGGTGGTGGGCGGCGAGGTGGCGGTGATGAAGACGCCGGTGCTGGGCGCGCGGCCCTACAACGCGCTGGCGATCATACACACGCAGCAGAGCAACACGTTCGACATGCTCAACTCGCTCACCACTAGTGTTGTGAGTGATTATTTATTATAAACTAATTGATGACAGATGTTTTGTCAAGTTTGAATTTTTGTCTCTTTCTAAGATCCTTCTCGAAAGATTAATTTATTTAATTATAGAGATGTTGGTACTAAGGAATTTCGTACTCTGGATCTAATCTATGGATGTTATTCCTGACTATATCTTTTTTATCAAATTTACTTTGGTCCAAAACTTGATAACTTTTAAAAGAGGAATAGAAAACTAATTTTTAAAATGTCCGTTACTGTATTCACGTCTATTATTCTAGTAGCTAAGCATAATTGAAAAGCGGCAATTTAGCAAGTTACTTTTGCAATTTTGACTCAAACAGTTCTTTCAAAATTGACATTATGACATTCAATAAATGCCATTCGGACAGATTGATGTCAAGTAGTTTACGATGCTTCTGTGCTTATCGATAATCATTAATTGTGTGATAACACTCTTCCCTCCTTCTATATCTTAATTCAATTAGTTCAGAAGTATTTTCATTTTCTAAAAGAAAATATTCTCAAAAACTTTTACTGTAATATATTTAGTTTAAATTTTAAATTCCATACAGTTTAAATTTTCTTTTGCAGAAATTTGAGTTGCACTTGTTTCAGTCTAGTGCTCATGTACACTATTCCGTATTATTTATTATCCATGTCTAAATGCAAATGTACAAAAATTGCCCTATAATACATTGGCATGACTCCGCTAACTCGCAACCTGTACCTGTTATTTTGAGGTTTTTTTTTAGAATTTCATATGAAAAATGCCCATATACTCTTATCCCTGACTATATTTGGATGTTACCCCGTCCGCAGGCGAGCCAGCCGGTGGTGGGCGTGGGCGTGGGCGTGGCGGTGGGCGGGTACCGGCGCCGCAGCTCGGGGCAGGGCGCGCTGTGCGACCCCGAGCTGGACGACAGCGGCAACAAGCTGGTCGCGCGGCTCGAGGACGACGCCTTCATATCGGAGCAGGACCTGGTGAGTGCTGTGTACATAGCGTGGGCGTGGGCGTGGGCTTAAAATTATAAAGTTGAAGAAGTTTGGTTGGTGGAACGTGCTATTTGCAGACTACTTACTAGGTTAGAATCAAAAAAATATTTTTGCGTAGGATCGTGTCAGTATGATTTATTGTGTTGTTTCAAAACGATTAAGTTTTACGTACATAGTGCATATACGCGTAATGTAAACACGCAATTTTACAGCTAAATTTGTATGACATTTAAAAATATTTTCTGGAGTATGCTAGCAGCTCAAAAATTTGTTTATTTTTTTGCTACAGCACACTACATTATATTAAAAAAAAATTGTATGATTATATCATTTTATAATTGATTACACAATAATATCCAAAGATGTTTTTAATTTAATACTTATATAAATATAATAAAAAAAACACGCATTAAAAAACAATATTTCCATACAGGAAGAGAATATACAAGAGAACACAGCCACAGAGAAAACGGACACGGAAGGAGCTGAGACGTCGCAGAAACAACAGAACGGTGGGTGTTAATTGTTTTGTTTGTTTTACTTTATTTTTTTATTATATCAGTCTATTATCGAACATGTAATGTGTCACACGACGTGTATCGTTGTTTATTCTGGAGATTTTATATACTAAAATAGTTTGAGTGTGTTCTTAAAGTAAAATGGAACACGGCGTTTTTCTTTGTAAATTTTTGCCGTTTTAGCAGCATAAAATTGTTAATTGAGTGTCTTAATAAAAATTACGTCGTTATTTGTGTATAATATTCTGGTCGATTTTTGCAGAATAATATAGTCAATAGTAATCGAATGTGTTAATAAATTAAAAAGTGTTATACAACGTTTTTCTACGTTTATTCCGACCGTTTTGGGGAATAAAATAGTACATTGTGTTGTGTTAATGAAATAAAAAAATTATTACACGATTCTCGTCGTTTTACGTAAAATTGTAAATTAAGTGTGTTATAGAAAATTGTGCGGAAACAAAATATTATATTGAGCCATGTTAAAACAACCAAAATTCAGAGATAATAAAAGAAAAACATGTATCCCTTACGCATCTACGACATAATTGCAGGCATAGTGTACGATCCTATCTACGAGTTGGACAAACTCGAGGACAAAGACAAGGAGAAGGCGGATAAGGAAGATGAGGAGGAGCCGATTGGGGTGTCGCCTTGTGGCAGGTGAGGTTTTAATTAAATAATAGGTCTGTTTAACAAATACCTTGTAATTTAAACTCATTCGAAAGCATTTATTTATTCAACTAGATTTTTTAACTAGTGCAAAATACTAAAATAAATTATTTACCATTTTCATAAAACAAAATTCATGAAAATGGTAAAATGTATTTTAAAACAGTGAGGGTAAATTATTATAATGCATCTGTGTTGTAATACAACAAACACTTGTTTATGGAGCAAGACAGTTTGGCACTTTGAATTCCACTCAGTAAACATAATATTAAGTTCTATTAATTCATATATTTGCTATTTTTTCTAACTCACATTTGTAACTGTTAAGATTTCTTGATTTTGGAAATAATCTGTGAACAGTAATTAACTACATGATCTTTGACGATTAAAACACTGCTCCAATTTTTCTTGTGTAAATTCTTTAATTAATTGAAAATCTGTTTGTTGGTTCATCTATGTTTCGACTTTATATTACATTAAAAGGATAATGCACAATTTACTTAATTACTAAAATTATTTATTCCAGGTTCTTCAAATACGACAAGGAAGTGGGTCGCGGTTCGTTCAAAACAGTGTACCACGGGCTCGACACGCAGACTGGAGTTGCGGTGGCGTGGTGCGAGTTGTTGGTAAGTTTCAGTTATTTTTATTTATAAAGTAGTTTGGGGATGTTTGTGTGTGTGTGTGGAAGTGTGTACGTTAAGAATTTTATTTGGATAAAATCAAGTTAGAATAGGGTCACTTACTAAGTGTTAAATGTGAAATTGTCTCAGTGTCTGTTGGCGAGGAAATTTCGAGTTTTAAAAGGTGTTGTTAAATCTAGAATTTCTTTATTAAACGCAAATAAATAAAATTATAATTTCTAGTAAAATAAGTAATTGAAATTGTCTTGCGTACAGATAATATTTGATATTCTAAATAATATATTCACTTCGAAATACAATGTAAGTGATTTTAAGTTGTTAATTACGAATATTTTAAATATTTTTACATAATTTATTTACAGGAGAAAAAGCTAAACAAAACCGAGCGGCTACGCTTCCGCGAAGAGGCGGACATGTTGAAAAAACTGCAGCATCCGAACATTGTGCGTTTCTACAACTATTGGGAGGGAACTGTGGCCAAGAAGAAGAATATAGTGCTGATCACTGAGCTCATGGTCTCCGGCACATTGAAGACGTGAGTTTAGTTTGGTATTAAATTTAAAAAAAAATGTGTGCGTGTACTAGTGTACACACGTAAGAAGTGAAACTTCTTTACGACCTTATTTAAAAAAAAAAAATTTACTTTAAGCAACTTTACAGAAATACGTCGAATCACGCGTGGTAGGGATAAGAAAAAGATGGCGCGTAACGGAAAAATGTCACGCGTAACGAAAAAATGTTACACTATATTTTTTTCCAACCCCGATAAAGAAGTCAAAAATATTGGGAAGAAATATGATGTGGAAATAATGTATCAAAATTGTTAAAGTGTATGTTTAGGTTTTAAAGTGTTAATTAAGTGTCATTTTAAAATTTTAAAGTGTGTTTAGGTTTGAAAAACTGATTATTGAGTGTAACAAAAATATTAAACTGTCAATATGGATTATGGTCTTTCGAGCTTTTTGATAAATATCTAATTCTGCTATTTAAGAATGCCCATAAGGTATTGAATAATGTGGTAAGAACTCAATAACACTACCAAGACGCTAAAATACTATTTACTTGCTTAAAAATATTTTAAATTGGCACGAAAATCTGTCGATATTTTATGTTGAAAAAATCACAGTAAAGATCTTTTTTCATAATTTCCTACATGTTTTTTTTTTATTAATAATTGTTACACCATCTAGTTAGGGAACTAACCTTTAATTATATTTTTCAACAGATATCTAAAACGCTTCAAGCGGTTCAACCCGAAGGTACTCAAGTCGTGGTGCCGGCAGATACTCAAGGGGCTGAACTTTCTGCACTCCCGGACGCCGCCTATTATTCACAGGTAATTTAAGTACTGAGTTAATAAAGTAATAAGTATATTTCGTCAGTAATTTGATGAATATGTAGATTTTTAAATAATATTTTCTGTACAAAAAACTTGAATGCACATACAATAACTAGTGAGCAAAAAATAGCAGTGCAGTAGTAATAAACATTGGTGAATAGATGGGTTGAATTGTATACAATTTGGCTATTTATAGCCGGTTCTTTATTAATTTGACATGAATTTAACTAGTAGAAGTAAACTATATTAGATTTAACGATCTACATATATTCAAAACAAATTATATAACGCATCATGATTTATGTTTATAAAGTTACACATAAAGTTTCAAATCGCCTATTATTAATATTTATTATTTATTTTATTGCGTTATAGAGATCTGAAGTGCGACAACATATTCATAACGGGCACGACGGGCAGCGTGAAGATCGGAGACCTCGGCCTTGCTACACTCAAGAATAGGAGTTTTGCTAAGTCCGTTATAGGTTAGTTATCAATACATTATATATAATAATTCATCTATACTATAATATTATAAAGAGGAAAGGTTTGTATGTATGTATGTATGTATGGTTTTCACGCATAAACTGTTAGAAATAAGTTCTGTTGTATCTGTTGTAACAAAATAGCATTTATTATCTATGAGCATAAACTGGTCACACTGTCTGTGTACTGTGCAATGAATTAATAAAGTTAGTCTATTCCAAAATGTCTTCCTAGTTTTATTAGGTTATGGGCCCAGTCACATATTTGCGAGTTTTTCTAGTAGTTTTATCGTGTAAAAGTAATAATGTCGATGTCAGGCTATTTAGTAAATGTGCCTAAGTTAAAAGGACGCGAAAATTACGATGATTGGGCGTTCGCGGCAAGTAATTTTCTGTTGCTGGAAGGCATTGACATTGAAAACGTGCCGGCGGCCATCAGTGAAAATGAGATGAAGAAAGCCAAAGCGAAACTTGTGATGACGATAGACTGTTCATTATATGTGCATATCAAGAGTGAGACTACAGTGGGCGGTGTATGGAAAAAGTTGAAACAGTTATTTGATGACTCGGGATATCAACGAAAAATAAGTTTGCTTCGAACATTAATTTCAATACGTCTCGATAACTGTGAAACTATGACATCGTATGTATCTCAAGTGGTGGATACAGCACAGAAATTGAAGGGGACTGGTTTCGAAATCACAGACGAGTGGATTGGATCGCTACTTTTGGCTGGACTCCCAGAAAAATATTCACCGATGATAATGGCTATAGAACATTCCGGAATCGCCATTAGCGCTGACGTCATAAAAACGAAATTACTTGATATGTGTTCGGAGGTTGGTACAACTGGAGCGGATACTGCTTTTTTGTCAAAACATCAGCGGGGAAAAAGTAGCAACACTAACCGCAAGCAAAAATCAACGTCAACGTCAATGTCATACAATGACGCTTCAACCAGCAGTAAACAAATAAAGTGTTATAATTGCAAGAAAATAGGTCACTACAAAAGCAAGTGTCCAGAATTAAAAGCAAATAAACAAGTAAATGCTTTTAGTGCGGCGTTTTTCAACGGTTGTTATAGCACAGAAGACTGGTACGTCGATTCGGGCGCAAGCGCGCACATGACGTCGAATCAGAAATGTTTACTCCAACCACGACCGGTGCACGATAACAGAGAAATCGTAGTGGCAAATCAAACGACGGTGCCTGTAGTAAGTGTTGGTGAAACACAGATAACGACATGCGTGAACAATTCTCAGTACAATGTGATTGTGAAGAATGTATTGTACATACCAAAGCTCACGACAAACTTATTGTCAGTAAGCCAACTTATAGTTAATGGCAATAGAGTTGTGTTCAAAAAGGATGTCTGTTTAATATACAATCAAGTGAATAAGCTTATTGGTACAGCAGATTTGATTAATGGCGTGTACAAGTTAAACACAAGAAAATTAGAGAATTCATTATCGGCAATGTCAACCTGGCATAAGAGGTTAGGACATGTAAACAGTAAGTCCTTACAAAAAATGAATGAAGGTGCTGTGATAGGTGTTTCTTTTGAAGAGAAAGCTGACATTCAGATACAGAATTGTGAAGTGTGCTGTGAGGGGAAACAGTCACGTCTACCCTTCCCATCAGCCAACCATAGAAGTGAAAACCTACTGGATGTAGTACACTCAGATTTGTGCGGGCCGATGGAGACCAAGTCAATTGGTAATTCAAAGTATTTTCTTCTGTTTGTGGATGATGCCAGCAGAATGACTTTTGTCTACTTCTTGAAGGAAAAGAACCAGGTGTTTCAGCATTTCAAAGAATTTCGAGGTTTAGTTGAGAATCAAACAGGAAACAAGATAAAGAAGCTGAGAACCGACAATGGAGGTGAATTTTGCTCACATGAGATGGAGAATTACTTGAAACAAGTCGGTATAGTTCATCAGAAGACCAATCCTCACACTCCGGAGCAGAATGGACTCTCAGAAAGGTTCAACAGAACTATAGTTGAACGAGCAAGATGCTTGTTGTTTGAAGCTGACCTTGACAAAAGTTTTTGGGGTGAAGCAGTTAATACTGCAGTATACTTAAAGAATAGGACACCAGCCGCCAGTTTAGGCATGATGAGCCCATTTGAGAGGTGGACAGGTGAGAAACCAGACCTTAGCAATGTTAGAATTTTTGGCAGTAAGGTAATGACACATGTTCCCAAAGCACAAAGACAAAAATGGGATAAAAAGGCTGATAAATTGATATTAGTTGGATATCCAGATAATGTTAAAGGATACAGATTGTATAACCCAAAAACTAGAAAGATCACTACGAGCAGAGATGTCATAGTCATGGAGAAGACAGAATCAGACAAAGCTCAGGTAGTAGTAAATATTAGTGAAGAAAAGTTAGAGAACAATGAAAACTTAGAAGAAGAAGAATATTCATCAGATAGCCTAGTCTCAAATCCTAACGACCCAACTTATGTTAATGATACATCCACATCCCAAGATGATTCTTATCAATCAGTAGCCGATGAAGACTCTGTCATAGATGAAGAAGTTCAGGTACAGCAAGTTAGGAAACGTGAGAGAAAGCCAGTAGAAAGATATGGTATGACCAATCTATGTATTCTGGGAAACCTGGAAACTTATGAAGAACTGAGTTATGAATCTGCGATGAATGGACCAGATCAGGAACAGTGGAGACAAGCGATGATGGATGAATTGAAAGCTTTCAGTGACAATGAAGCATGGACATTTGTAGACAGGAGTGAAGCTGATAGAATAGTGCAGTGTAAGTGGGTGTTTAAGAAAAAATGTGATAATAGTGGTAAAGTGCGGTACAGAGCTCGACTAGTAGCTAAGGGCTTCTCCCAGATTAAAGGTATGGATTATAATGAAACTTTTTCACCTGTATTGCGTTATTCTACTTTAAGACTACTTTTTGCTTTAAGTGTTAAACAAAATTTAAAAATGAATCACTTGGATGTACCAACAGCTTTTTTAAATGGTAATATTGATGAATGTGTATTTATGGAAATACCAGAATATTCTAATTTCATAAATTGTGATAATAAAGTTTTAAAATTAAAAAAGGCTATATATGGACTTAAACAGTCGGCTAGAGCTTGGTACATGAAAGTGGAATCTAGTTTGTTAAAGTTAGGTTTCAAGAAATCTAAATATGAACCCTGTTTATTTATTAAATGTCATGATAATGTAAAGATTTATGTAGCTATATTTGTTGATGATTTTTTTGTTTTTTATAACTGTGTAAATTCTTACAAAAAGTTAAGAAGTGTATTAGAAGCAGATTTCAAGATTAAAGATTTAGGTCAAATAAGAAATTGTCTAGGCATGAATGTAAAAGTTCAAAAAGATTGTGTAACTTTGGACCAACAGCAATTTATTGATAATATTTTAAATAAATTTAATATGATTAATTGCAAAATTTCAGATACTCCAATGGAATTGAATCTTAAATTAGAAAAAGCTGTGAATGACAGTTGTAATAACTCTTATCCTTATCAACAACTTATTGGTTCACTGATGTATCTTGCGGTTCTAACAAGGCCAGATATTTCTTATAGTGTTAGCTTTCTAAGTCAATATAACACATGTTTTAATGGAACACATTGGAAACATTTGAAAAGATTATTAAGATATTTGCAAAAAACTAAACATTTTGGATTAATTTTTAAGAAAACTGAAACTGATTTAATTGGTTTTGTTGATGCTGACTGGGCATCTTGTAACATTGATAGAAGGTCTTACACAGGATATTGTTTTGTATTATCAGGTTGTGTAATAAGTTATGAGTCTCGAAAGCAAAGGACAGTTGCCTTATCTAGTACAGAGGCCGAGTATATGGCACTTGCAGAGGCTTGCAAAGAGGCCATTTATTTAAAAAATTTAATGCTAGAACTTAATATATGTAATAAAAATAAACCTTTGGACTTGTACACTGACAGTCAAAGTTCTTTAAAATTGGCTTCTAATCCAATGTTTCACAAACGTACTAAGCATATTGATGTACGCCATCATTTTGCTAGAGAATGTGTTGATAATAACCAAATTAAAATTAACTATTTAGAAACTTCTTCTATGCCAGCAGATGTATTTACTAAGTCACTTTGTGTTAATAAACATTATAAATTCATAGAACAAATGGGAATAGGGGAAGTAAATTAAAATAAATATGTAGTTTTTCAATTGATTGTTTTTATTGTTAAAGCATTTGTAACGTTTAGTTATTGTAGCAAAAGATGTAATTTTGTCAGAGTATTTTGTTAAGAGAGGGTGTTAGAAATAAGTTCTGTTGTATCTGTTGTAACAAAATAGCATTTATTATCTATGAGCATAAACTGGTCACACTGTCTGTGTACTGTGCAATGAATTAATAAAGTTAGTCTATTCCAAAATGTCTTCCTAGTTTTATTATAAACTACTGGACCGATTTTGATGAAATTTGGCACAGATAATCTTTAGACCCTGAGAAAGAACATAGGCTACCTTTTATTGCGAAATATGTACCACGGGCGAAGCCGGGGCGAACCGCTAGTACTTTATACGATTATGTGTACAGTACTCCCAAACTGATAATGCGCATAGAAAAAATCGTCACTGTTCGGCAACTGTCATATTCCCCGAGCCTCCGAAGATGATATGTATATAGAGTGGTTAAATGTATTTTCTTCATGCATAATTTATTAGAATTATGAGTTTTATTGTGGTTTTATGGTAAAAGAGATAAGTATCGAAATTTGTTTCGATAATTCAATGTAAGTTAATAGCGAGGATAAGCCACACGATTGCGAATATATATTTGTTGTATTGATTTACTCGGAAAATTCTATACTTAGAACTATTAAAGTGTCTTACTGAAGCTGGCGTAATGATGGATGTATGGAAGGTTAAAATAAGACAAAGTTTATATTTAAAAAAATGATTTTCAAACACTGGTTTACATTTAAATTGTAGAAATCTAATCATAAAAATCTCAGTCCAAAGGATTTAGAGAATCAGGGATTATCTCTATTTCTGATAACGTAGAATGATCAGAACTTTCATTATGCTCTTATTAATTTTCACTTTCCCCACTGCTATCTGCTACCTGTGTAAATAATCATTTTATCGGAAAACTCAACTTTGAAACAAAACTAAGAAGGGTATGTAACAGCAGCTCTATATAATTCCATTCAGAGATAATACGTGCGGTCACCACCAATATATCAAGACGACTGACGGATTTTTGAATTTTTTGACTGACAGGCTACCGTCACCTATCGCCTGAATTGTTTTCGATTGTGTATGACTCTGAATTGACTCCTATTTCTTTTGAACAAGGTGCAAGATGCAAGTGCATTGTTTAGGGCACTTACGATTCAATGAATCGGGGTGATTCGGGTGTTTCTAGAAATACGATAATTAGCGAAGATCTGCATGCGCATTATTAATTTTGGAGTACTGTAATGTGTATGTGTTTCCCATATGATATCTAATTTATATAATATTTCATCTGCTCTATCTTATTAAACATCGGAGAATTATAGGCAATTTTGATTTGGGTCGCTAGTTGTCTAAAAAATGTATAGTAGTTGTCAGATTTAAGATAAAGTTTTGCAAGATTAATTCCTATTTTATTTTTCTTCTTTTATATCATTAAAAGTTATAACAAAAATTCTAAAACAAAATTTCCCTTCATGATCGAAATACTTGGGGAACATCCCTGTAATTTTACAGTTAGGGGTTTTTTTTTACTGTTAGAGGTCCGTCTTTGTATTATTATTTCTTACAAAAAATTCGTATTTCAGGCACGCCCGAGTTCATGGCGCCTGAAATGTACGAGGAGCACTACGACGAGTCGGTGGACGTGTACGCGTTCGGCATGTGCATGCTGGAGATGGCCACCGGCGAGTATCCGTACAGCGAGTGCAGTGGGCCCGCGCAGATTTATAAGAAGGTCGTCTCGGTAAGGAATATAACCTTCTAAAATTAAAATGAGAAGAGATATGCTTGTTAAATTAAGAGCTGATTTTTTAAAATTAATTGGTTGGTTAAAATTTATCCGTCCAATAAAGTATTACACGAACATATTAAAATGTCACCTGTAAACTGTCAAATACGGACAATTACAATACATTTTTGAAATGGTAGTTTAATACGTTATTCAATGAATAAGTTAACCAAGGATTGAAAAATCAGCCCTAAGTGAATTTAGTGCCTAGCTACAGTTAAGAATGCGGTGAACAAGCAATAAACAAAACGAAAATGCTAGTAGATTGACGTACAATAAACAACTGGATTAAAAAAACACGCTCAGAAACTGTCCGAAGCAAAACTCTGCCTACTCGTTCGTTAGGCAGAGTTCAATAATAGAGCGTACCTATTCAATGGACTTTAAACATTAATTTGTATGAAATAAGGTGTTAAATTGAATGAATATTTTACAATGCCGCTCGTATTTTTGATAGGCGACGACTTTTAATTAGGCGATTGTGTGTTAAGTTTACAGTACATCAATGTGAAAGAGATGTATTGGCAAGAAATTATGTAATTGTCTCTAGAATATTCCACGAAAATTACTGATTATTTTGTTACAGGGTGTGAAACCGCAGAGTTTAGAGAAGGTCACCATTCCGGAAGTCAGGGACATCATCGAACAGTGCATACGACCCAATAGAGCGGATAGGTATAATGCATAAAATTATGTTAAAATTACACACACACATACTGATAAAATTTATTTTGAAACTCATGTTTCTCATCTACATTAAAATTTTCCGTTTTAAATACATTTACAACCGAAAAGATATCTATTCTAAGTGTCTATGTTAGCGTAATATTGTAAAAGATGTCGAAAATGTTTGATCCGTAACATACAGCTTATAGTTTTTTTTTTTTAATTGGCAAAAGAAGACACTATAAAAGTGCTTGAAGTGACACTTTTAATATTATTTTGTATGTATGTAGGCCAAAAGTGAAAGACCTGTTAAACCACGAGTTCTTCGGCGAGGACATCGGGCTGCGGCTCGAGATCGTGGAGCGGGATCTCGTGACGTCATCCGACATTACCAAGATACAATTCCGCTTGAAGATTATTGATCCGAAGAAACGGTGAGTGTTGTTAAAATAATGTATATGGTAGTAAATCGTAAGTAGTACAGGGCATAAATTGGACATCTTTTAGAATGGCACAATTTAATAGAAACATCATATAATTTTACCAATGTCAAACAGAGGATAACCTAGGCAAGAAATAGCTTCACTTATAGTTCTATTGATCTCTATAAACTCTATCCTACTAATATTATAAAGGCGAAAGTTTGTATGGATGTATGGATGTTTGTTACTCTTTCACGTAAAAACTACTGAATGGATTTGAATGAAACTTTACCACAATATAGCTTATACATCAGAATAACACATAGGATAGGTTTTATCCCGGAAATCCCACGGGAACGGGAACTATGCGGGTTTTCCTTTGAAAACGCGGGCGAAGCCGCGGGCGGAAATCTAGTTGTAAATATATTAAATGTAGGCTTAGGGAACCTTGCAATTTAAAACAGTTGAGCAGACTGAAAATTAGCACTATACGAGTTTTAAGACCTGGCAATATGGCCGAATGTCATGCTGTTTTAAGTTTGTGTAACAATACAGCTTGTTTTCTGTCTAAAATCAATTGAACTTAGACCTTACCATTTTTTTTATGTCAGAGCAAGCAAAGGGGCAGGTGGGCCACCTGATGTTAAGTGGTCACCACCGCCCATAAGTTACAGGTGCTTTGTCGGCCTTTTATGGACAAATAAGCTCTTTTCTTGAAGGCCCTAAAGTCGTAGTTGTACCTTACAATTATCTAATTTGAGCTCAATCTCGCAGTTCGTACACGCACAAGGAGAACGAAGCGATCCAGTTCGAGTTCGACATGGAGGCGGACGACTGCGAGGAGGTTGCCAACGAGATGGCGAAGGCCGGTCTCATCATGGGAGAGGATGCGAGGATCGTGTTCAAGCTGCTTAAGTCACAGCTGATTAGCTTGAAGCGGTAAGTCAAAAATTGGTTGTCTGTAAAGTCGGTTTACTGACGATAGTTGAACGTGACAACGTCCGATTGTGCTTCTTTGTCGCTCGTTCCGCGCTCTCGCTTGCACTTCAAGCCTTACATGGAACGCCTCAGAGCGAGGTAACGCCGCATGAGTCATGTTTTTTCGTGCGTGCAGCCGGCTCTATCGAATTATAAGACGTTGTCACGTCAAAAACTTGATAGGTATCAAGGGACGCCTGGGAGATTGAAACATCAACATTATTTTCTACGACGAATTTAGTGAAACACTAATGCACACGCGGCGCCATGCCAGAAATCGGTTGAACGTGCGCCTATAGATGTTTCATAAATAAATATAATTTATACAAAAGAAAAACATTAAAACAAAAAATAATAATAATTGAGTACAAAAAAACGCTTCTTCTTCTTATTATCACCAATGGTTGGTTTGGATGGCAAAGTTTGAACTTAAATCTGTCCGTTTATGTTTGTCAAACTTGAAATCGAAAGAAAAGAAAAGTAATAAATGATATACTGAACTAAATACATATATTCAAAACTAGCTGTGCCCGCGACTTCGTCCGCGTGGAATAGTGACTGTATAGTAGTTACTACTTAACTTTTATTGAGTAAACACGTACTACCATAAATAATTAAAAGAACTGTTAGTAAACTGAGCTAAAAAATAAAAAAGAAATGCCTAATTAATTTTTTACGTAAAATTTCTTTTAAATTATGTCATATTATTTTTTAGGCACCAGGGTCGAGGGGAGCAAATTTATTTACCTTCCTTTCTTGTATGTGTGTTTTTAACAATGTATCGTGCAGCAACTGAGCGCCGAGACAAACGTCAAAACGCAAAGGAATAGAATCCGCTATCGATACTAATTGACATAAGCGTATGATGTTTTGCTAAGGATTTGTTCACCCTACCAACGACGACGACGACCACGAACAAAATTTTCATTCAGTCGCAATTTAACACAATTGTGTTTTGCACAATCTTATATATAAAAATGAATCGCAAAATGTGTTGGTAAGCGCATAACTCGAGAACGGCTGAACCGATTTCGATAATTCTCTTTTTATTATATTCCTTGAAAAATTTTCTTTTATAATTTAATTTTCTTATTTTCATGTAATATTTTCAAGTGAGCGAGACCGAGCTATCAATTCTACCTCCATATTACATTCCTACATCATATTGATATCTATAAGCTTTTTGCTCCTTGAAATCTTTTAAGTTGGGCCGTAACCGTGCACAAATTGCAATGGACCACAGTGGCAAAAGAAGTAGGAAGAAGGTATATTTAGGAAAAAAAAATTCCAAGGGCCAGGCCTATGTGGCTATGAGTAGAGTTCAAAATTTCCAGGGTGTGGCTATCCTCTCGCTCCCATGTCCCCTCTTCTTTCACAGACTTCCCTTTCCACCCCTAGTAAATGGCAGAACCGATTTTGATGTAAACCATATCTAATTGTATCTATATGTACACGTCATATCCTGTCGTTTGATGCTCCATTTGGTTTATTTATCCAACAACTGTCACCCCTAAAGTAGGACTGTTGATATTTTTTAAAATATCGGATTTTCGATGTATCGATATTTTCAAATATATCAGTATCGGAGTTCGATATATCGAAAAAAATATCGATATTTCGATATATCGGCTTTATTTAAAAAAAATCGTAAGTCAGCTCAAAAATGATTACACAATTTATAGTCTAGTAGATTTATTAAACAAATTCAATTATGAATGTACATAAGTAGTAGGTTATAGTTCTTGGTAATTACTTTTTAAATTTAAATAAGACAATTATGTATACCAATACCAATATTTTTCTGTAAGAGTTTTTAAAAATACTCCTTGTTTTAAATATGTTCAGCTGTTTGGCTACTAAGATTGTTAGGCACTGAAAGATTGATTGAAGAAGCAACTCGTTCAGATGTTAAAAAATTGTCAAGCGACTGCTAACATTAAGTTTACGATGATTTTTTGGATTAAATATATTACGGAAAAAAAATTATTAAAAAAAATATCGACCATTGATATCGATATTTCAATACCGAACTATCGATATATCGTCCAAAAAATATTAGTAATAAATATCGATATTTCGAAATAATAATATCGATATTTCGATATACATATATATATTTTATCAACAGTCCTACCCTAAAGTGCCCTATATGTAATAAACGGATGAACCGATTTCTATAAAACATTACTAACTAATTGTAATTCACACGTTGCCCTTTCATATTTTGATATGCCGCTTGAGTATATTATTTGACCACATTCGATTATTGTTCATTCCCACTTTTACCTCTGTAGTCTAACAAATGGATAAACCGAATTGGATAAAAATATAACTAACTGTACTTCACCCGTTATGCACTTTCATTTGATATATTATGTCTCTTAGGTATATTTGACAACATTCGTTTTTTTCATTCCCCCTTTTATCTATATATAGGTATAGTAAATGGATGAACCGATTTTGATTAAATACGTCTAATTAAACTTTACACGTCATGCCCTTTCATTTCATATTATGTCACTTGAGTATAATTGACAAAATTCATTTTTTTATTACCGCTTTTATACCTATATCAAATACATGGATGAACCGATTTTGATAAAACGTTCACTTTCATTTAATATACATATATCACTTAGATTCGACAACTTTAATTTTTTCCCACTTTTACCCCTATAGGTAGGTATAATAAATGGATGAACCGATTTTGATACACTTTATCTAAGAACCAGCGTCGGAAAATAAGGTTGGGTCGCCTAAGATCGGACGCATATGCCGAAAATTTTATACGTACTGTATTTTTTATTTTATTTCTCATGATTCGATGTCGTTTTTCTGTTGCGGTCAACTGTAAATTGATGACAAGAAAATGTTGTTTAACCCCTAATTTTTTGGTTTGCGTAGATGCTATCTATCTAAGCAAATTTAGAGCCTAAAAAGCAGACTTTTTTCGACTTACCATAGTGAAGAAAATAACAGTTCGGCCGAAGATCGGACTATGTAGTATCTTCACTTCTATGCGTTTAATAATAATGTTAACATTAGGAAAACATCCGGACTTACGTCCATACATTGAGCATCAATGATTGAGTCAGGAAATTCCTCAAAAAATTTGACAAAGAAGTTTTTTTTTTTTATTGCGTTTTTTTAGTCCGGTCTTCCCTCCTCATCCTAATTAAGTTTCTCAAACTTTTATCCTCCGTGTTCTAGGACTAAATAATGAAAATGTACCTAAGGTCTGATAGTCATACCGTCATTGGATAGTTAAATATATTGAAAGTTAATAATTATTGCGCATTATTGCAAAAGGCGCAGTCAAGAGCTAAACTTCGGTCCGATCTTCGGCATTGGGAGGGAAGATCGGATCTTGGGTTGTGAACGTCCTAGGCGTAATCAAAGTATACAGATGGAAAGAGGATTCGCTAATTCTGCCCCAAAATAATTAATTACATTATTTCAATGAAAGTACTCTCCACAATGAGCCATCAAAATTTTGTAGGTAAGATCGGATCGACGATTTTCGCCACAAAATACACCTTTTCTGCTGAATCACCTGTGTACACGTCCCGTCTGGTCGCTGGCCGGCCGCAGAGTGAAGAGAGGGGCAGAACAAAATGGCGGATCTAGTAGTGTTGGTAGCAGTAGAGAATATTGCCTAGTTTGCGAGTTATTCCATGCATCCGATCTTATGTCACATCCGATCTTAGGCGACCCAACCTTATGCTGCCTAACAAAAAACCGCATCTAATTCGAATTACCTGTTAGCGAGCTACGGTGGAACAAACAGATACACATACACAGACACACATAGCGGTCAAACACTTATCACTCATCTTTTTGCGTCGGGGCTTAAAAATATATTATGTAAAATACGACATAATTTAAAGGACATTTTATGTATAAAATTTACCTAAAAATAAGCATAATTTTAATTTGACCCCTCCCCCCCTACTACCTCAACTTACCCCCCCACCCCCACCCCACCCTTGGGGACTTTCGATATGATCACCTGGACATTTTATAGAAATAACTGTAGCGTATAAGAGATAACTTACGTTTTATCGTACACTGTATAATAGTGTAGGTACCATAGAATGCCTTAGCAAATGTTCGCCGTGAATACTTAAATGGTCATAACTTTTTTATTTATAAACCGATTGACATGAAATAAACACTAAATGTTAAATGAAGATTACCACAATATATTAGTGAAAACCGCATTCAAATCGGATAAGCCGTTTCTGAGATTAGCGTGTTCAAACATACAGACAAACAGACAAACGGACAAACGGACAAACAGACAAACAGACAAAAAAAATTTTAACGACAGTTTTGGGTTTGGGATCGAATTAGTAATAACCCCTGCTAATTTTTTTTTACATATTTTCATTGTACAGACACCACTTTTCTAGAATTTTATTATATGTATTGATAGTATAGATTAAGATGATATACATGTAGTTATAACAACTTCCGGACTTAGAAAAATTTTCCTGACTTATACGAATTTTCCTCATCTGTTTAAATTTTCCCGACTTAAAGAAATTTTCCTGGCGTATAGAAATTTTCCTGGCGTATGGAAATTTTCCGGACTTATACGAATTTTCCTCATCTGTATAAATTTTCCCGACGTATAGAATTTTTCCTGGCGTATGGAAATTTTCCGGACTTGGAAAAATTTTCCTGACTTATACGAATTTTCCTAAGATAAAATTCATTTATTTATTCCTACTTTTACCCCTATATCAAATAAATGGATGAACCGATTTTGATAAAACGTTCACTTTCATCTTAATCTTAATCTTAATACTATTATAAAGGCGAAAGTTTGTAAGGATTTAATTTTATGGATGTATGGATGTATGGATGTTTGTTACTCTTTCACGTAAAAACTACTGAACCGATTACAATGAAATTTAGCACACATATAGAGGGTAACTTGGATTAACACATAGGATAGGTTTTATCCCGGAAATCCCACGGGAACGGGAACTATGCGGGTTTTCCTTTGAAAACGCGGGCGAAGCCGCGGGCGGAAATCTAGTTTAATATACAGGGTGTCCCGCTTTCGGTATACTAAGCGCGAAGGGACTTGTAGTTTTGCATACACTGATCACATAAAAAATACTTAAATAACAAAATTACGCGAAAAATTTTTTGCTAAATTTTTCCTTAAAATCCATGTATTCGTCTCTAGCTTCGCGCAGCCGGCATATACCGCTTCGCTAATGTGAGTATTTTGTCTATGAAAACATAATCTTAAACGATAGCTCACATGCGGGTGGCAAAGTTGGGCGGTTTGCTTGTTGGGGGTGTACACAAGGAGTTTTAAGAATTCCTCTATTTAAAAAAAAAATACGTCTGGAATTTTATAATTATTTTTTACGTACTCAGCGTATGCAAAACTACAAATCCCTTTGCGCTTAGTATACCGAAAGTGGGACACCCTGTATATGACTTAGATTCGACAACTTTAATTTTTTTCATTCCCACTTTTACCCCTATAGGTAGGTATAATAAATGGATGAACCGATTTTGATACACTTTATCTAAGAACCAGCGTCGGAAAATATGCTGCCTAACAAAAAACCGCATCTAATTCGGATTACCTGTTAGCGAGCTACGGTGGAACAAACAGATACACACACACAGACACACATAGCGGTCAAACACTTATCACTCATCTTTTTGCGTCGGGGCTTAAAAATATATGTAATACGACATAATTTAAAGGACATTTTATGTATAAAATTTACCTAAAAATAAGCATAATTTTAATTTTCCCCTCCCCCCCTACTACCTCAGCTTACCCCCTCACCCCCACCCCCACCACCAGAAATAACTGTAGCGTATAACAGATAACTTACGTTTTATCGTACACTGTATAATAGTGTACCATAGAATGCCTTAGCAAAATATGTTCGCCGTGAATACTTAAATGGTCATAACTTTTTTATTTATAAACCGATTGACATGAAATAAACACTAAATGTTAAATGAAGATTACCAAAATATATTAGTGAAAACCGCATTTAAATCGGATAAGCCGTTTCTGAGATTAGCGTGTTCAAACATACAGACAAACAGACAAACGGACAAACAGACAAACAGAAAAAAAAAAATTTAACGACAGTTTTGGGTTTGGGATCGATTTAGTAATAACCCCTGCTAAATTTTTTTTACATATTTTCATTGTACAGACACCACTTTTCTAGAATTTTATTATATGTATTGATGATGATGCGCCTGCGATCAGTGAAGATAAAAACGATTCACCAATAATAATTGGCGCATTATTTAATGCTAATAATAATAAGCATTAAATAATATAAAAATGTCGCCTGTATAATTTCAAAAGCCGAGCAATTGACACATTTTGAAATGGTTGTTGAATACTATATTCGACAAGTAAGTTTTAACCAAGTCTTGATAAATCAGCCCTTATGAAATTAAATTAAAAACAAAGAAGCGAATGTTATTTAGCTAGTGAATTGAGATTGCAAAAACACATACATAATTCTTATCGTAATTGCTACAAAATCTCCTAATGATAAGATAATTACTGTCTTTCTTATTATTCTGACTTATATCATAGCATTTTTTTATTCACAATAAAAATTAATAGTAATTTATATTGGCGCCAATCAAAGTTCGACTATTAAGAAAATTAATGAGATCCACGTTGTATTGTGACAGCGATTATTAATAGCAATATGTGTATGTACAGATTATATCATGTTTATTTGATGCAAAAATAATAGCGTTGCATTCGCGACGACGCAACGTATTGGCCATGAATACGTATTTCTAAATATGTACACACATATCGCTATGAAGGACGGTGTTATGCGAAAGGAAAATATTTTAATATTTTTTGTGTAATGTCTTCTCTTATCAATCGACTGAAGAGAATAATTGAGCATTTCCAGTTTAAAATACCGTACGTAACGCACCTTTAAATATATTTTCTATTTTTCTTGCATACCGAAGATACATCGCATTGTAAGGGCCAGATGATAAAATATACAAAATAATTGTTAAACATGCATACAATTTGAATATAATTGCGACTATCATAAAAAACAACGTTCCAAATAACTTCAATAGCATTTAAATATTAAAATAAAAAAATCACTTTAGCACTCCCTTTTGCATAACGCTTTAAATACTTATTTCGACGCATCGATGCGCGCGATTAAACCATATGACGATAACATTACTGCATAAGTCGCGTATAGACTCTCTCGTGTGCATATCATTGTGATTTGTGTTTTTAAATATTGTTTACACGCGTTATGAAACTAGGAAGCGGTGCAGTGTGCAGTGTGAAAGTTGGTGCGTCTGTGACGTGTTTCTATATGTGTGTTTTTGTGTATTAGTGGAATAATTAGCTATTGTTGTGATGTAAGTGTGATTTTAAAGTTCTCTAGGATCCCGGTGAAGATAGGGTTATAGGAAAGCGTCTTTCATTGATTCTTTTGGAACGCATTTTTTTGGAAACTTAAATAGTTAGGTCTGTTTGTTCTTTTTACATTTTTCTCGTTCGGTTTATGTGTGCTTGCCATTTATTATGTTTATAAGACTTAGGGGGTGTCCATAAATTACGTGAGTTGTTTTAGGGGGGGAGGGGGTCGAGTTAAATCTCATCTAACCTTACGTTGGGGAGAGGAGGGGTGTCGGCAAATATCACGCAATTTTTTTTAAATTGAAACAAAATAAATTATACTCTTTTGGTCCATTTAATCCAAATAATATGCTTAAGATTTTAATGTTAAGATTTAAATATTCTATTGTTACCTTGTTATAACACTAAGGGCCGATTTTTCAATGCTTGGATAAAACTTATTCATGGAATAATGTATAATAACTACCATTTTAAAAACGTATTCTAGTTGCCCGTATTTGACAGTTTACGTGACATTTTAATATTATCGTGTAATACTTTATTGGACGGATAAGTTTTATCCAAGCATTGAAAAATCGGCCCTTATTATAACTTTCAGCAATATTAATTCCTTTTTTTAACTAGTCGTAAACAAAAGCACGAAGCATTTTTTTCTTTTTACAATGACAAATAAACATAAGAAACATAAGAAACCCACATTTTGAAAAATCTCACGTGAGATGGGGGGATGGGGGAGGGGGTTCAATAAAATCTCATGATATCTCACCAGACGGGGAGGGGGGGTCAAAAAATGGACAAAAACACCTCACGTAATTTATGGACGCTCCCTTATAGAAAATTAAAAATATCGAATTTTCTTGTTTTACAAGTAAGTTTCCGCTTTTCCGTCTGTCGACAAAAATGACATAAAATATGTACTTGTGTTTGTACTGTTTTACGTTATAGTTATTATATTTAATTACTATTTTATTTTCCACATATTCCTTAACTTTAATGTCAAAACTAGAGATACATATCGTCTCCATTTTGCCACTTTATACCGTTTCATAGCTTAAGTTATTAGCAAAGTTCTTAAGGCTGCAGTCTAGCAAAATTGCGTTTTCAACAAGTTATTTGACAATTTTTTCCCGGCTAATGAAATGATAAACTGAATTTTTTTTTCTTGTTTATCAATTAGTGTTATATACGCAATGCGCGTGAATTTTTTCACATTTGTAAAGTTACTTTATGTTACCTTAATCAGGCCTTCAAGATAAGTCTCTTTCCCCCAAAGACATTTCGAGCTAAGTTTGTGCACTCACTACGTTGCAACCGATTACAATTTACACAATCTGATCAGCGCATTATTATCCTTATATAGTCGTTATTAAAAACTGCTGAATACAAATAGCGAAAAACTTATGATTTTCTTAATTAGAACGTTATAAATTCATTAAATTTCCCATTTTTTGCCTTACAAAATCTATTGATAAATACTGCTAAAAGTTATTTTTTCCATTAATTTATTCGAGTTGGTTGAAGACCAATGAGTATTAATCCTTTAAAAAATTTTTTTTTTTAATTTTGATAATTCTTTAAATATTAAAAAAATATTTAAAATAATTAGGAAAAATCCTAGCGAATTTCTTTAGTCGCGCTCCTTGGGCCGGAGCGTTCTGACGTGTGCTCTACGCTCGATTTTCCTTCATACCGAAGTGAAAGTTGCTCTACTTCATTAAATTTAATATTTTTGTTAATTGATTATTTTTATCTTAGTTTTGTGCAAATATTCGTATTTTTAAACATTTGATTTCGATATGGAAAATAAACGAAAAAAATACGCGTGTAACTACTAGAAAAAAAATTATCTTCGAACATAAAGTTAATGAAACCAAATAGATTGCAAAGGTGATTGGCAACAATTTCTTTATTTTACGGGGTGTCAGTAAAGGGATGTATATTTCTTTAAAACTAAAGTAAGCTCATAAATTTTCTTATAATATAATTTTTTTGAAGTTCCAAAAATGTTTATTTTTCGTTTGAGAAATACGAAATATAATATAAACTTGTATTGAGAACTTGAACTTCCCAAGTTCATCCGGGGAAATCCCCATACGGGGAAAATGATTTGTTTACTCCAAAATTGATCCGAGGTGTTTTAATTTTTTCTTCTAGTCATTTTCAACGTAGCGGCATGTTGTTTGATTATTAATTTTGTAACTTAAATACTTACAGGATGTTGGTATTCTGATCTTACAGACGCGCTGACAAATTTAGTCCGCCATTTCTAGTTTAGTCCACCAACTCTAAGTACCTATATTAAAACGAATGGATTATCATCACATCATCAAAACTCAGATGTAATGGAAGATCACAATAACATAGAAAATTCAGTGGGTGTTGAGAACTAAACAAACACAAGTAACAGAGACGCGAAGAATAAAAAAAGAGGACGAAAACGATAATTCGTTGATGCTTTCCCTTTTCGACGTATTGTTAGGGTACATCACCAATCTGCAAAAAACAAAACTGATGATTCCCAATTGCTGATTAAAAATGAAAAACAAATAATCGACAACAGTGGGGAAAATTTGCTGATCACAATGAAACATCCTTCAGTGGTAGCAGATTTACTCATTTAAAATGTATCGGTGAACAGCGTAAAGGAGAGGAGGACAGGAAAACATTATGAATGTGGATGGTGGATTGTATACAGGGTGTAATCGTTAAGTATGTGCAGGCGATTATGACGTTATTATTGCAGGTATCAAAAAACTTAAAACTGATATCGAAATTACTTTACCTAATGAGCAAAATGACAATAATAACTTTTTAAAAGTATAACGAGAAATATCTAAAAAATTTACTTTATAAACTCCCATATCAAAAAGGGAAAATGGGACTAGTAGAAGTTAAATGTCTAATTCCGGCAAAAGACATGAATGCGGAAGGTGCGGTTAAAAAAAATTTAATATTTGAAATACAATGCAAAAAATAACACTTTTGTCATAGATAAGAATCATGACTATTTTTTCCAAATTCAGGGACAACTAAACGTTGCAGAAGCAGAAGTCTGCTTATTTGCTGTTTGGACTGGAGTGAATCATTCGTTAAAAATAGAATATATAAAAAAGTATGTAACGTTTAGGCAAAATAAAATGATGGACCATTATCAAGATTTTATATAAATTGCCTACTGTCAGAATTGATTGATTCGAGACTTCAGCATTCGATGCCCATCAAGGACCCATCCTATATCATTCAAGCGATTGAAAAAAAAGAGATAAATCCAGTGCAACCGATAAAGCATCAGAATGCTAGCAAAAGATTTATTAGGTTTATAAATATAAATCTATATATTATACATAATATAATAAATCTGTAGAAGACGCGAAGACTGACATCCGCGCGGACGGAGTCGCGGGCGGAAGCTAGTCAGAAATAAATATCTTTTGTTTTCATTTGCGTATTTTTCTATTTTATAATTTTTTAACAGAAACATTACATTTTTATTATTATATACAAAATTTGTTTATAAATCCGTTTTATTAGTTAAACTGAACAACTTTCACTAAGAAACTTAGGTCGACAAAAATGTATAGAGTTATGCATTTTGTATGGAAAGCTTATTTTTTTTTATATTTCGTCCAAATTTCTTTGTAAAAGTTGATCAGTTATATATAAACATGAAGTTGAAGATATCAATAGAAAGTATTCGCAAATTTTGTGTACTGATAAAAAAACCACCCGGTGTAATTTTCACGAAAATTGTTTCAAATTGTCATTTTTGGTACTTATTACGAATATTAAATTATACGAATGATTTAATTTTTAAAAATTAAGTGGAGCAACTTTCCCTTAGTAAATTTGTATTATTTACATATAGGATGACAGGATGCATTTGTTTGCACTACTAGACCAAGCCCTTAATTGATTTTTAATATATATAATTAAGTAATCACATCAAGTGTCTAGTAAGTAAATTATTTACTTAACGTAATAATACTTATAATATTTCCTTGTTTTTCATAATTAGTCACGGTTGTAAGGCGTGCCCGCGATTAAATTTTCTTTCTGTCTTCATATAAACTGTTTTATTGTCTACTTAAGACAATTATTAATTCACATCACGTTGCATTTTCTTTGAATCAAATGTACTCTGCAAACTTTACATGCAAATATATGATTTCCAGTGAAAAACATACCTTTCGAATAATAAAATTTTGCTATATAGGAAAACACAATATCTTCTATACTTATCTTAGATACTAATATTATAAAGCTGAAGAGTTTGGTTGTTTGTTTGAATGCGCTAATCTCAGGAACTACTGGTCTGATTTGAGAAATTATTTCGTTGGTAGATAGCCCATTTATCGAGGAAGACTATAGGCTATATTTCATCACGCTAAGGAGCGAAGCAATGCGGGTGAAACCGCGGGGCACAGCTAGTTTATAATAATCTGGTAATGTCTTAAAATATTTAGACAAACAATTCAAGATAATATGTCTTTAATTACAGACTATCTTTATGTACATTTAATATCATAATAATCTACATGATTACGTAGTGAATCACAATATAAAATTAATTGTAGTAACTCAGCCCCCGGAACCACAGACACAATAGAAAATCTATTGTGTCTGGGACCGATCGGGCCGCTTGGGGCTCAATGGGTTAAAATGATAATTACACGATATTGACATATATTTTATGCATTGCGATAATAAATGCGGGTATTGGTTGTTTTAAAAATTAATAATTGTAGTTGTTGTCTAAAGTGTTTATTTACCTAAAAAAACACTTCCCAGTGTTTATTTAGGTTTTCCCATTTGTAAACTATGTATTATCAAAAAGTTTGTTTAGTGATATTATCATAGTAACGTATAAAGTATTTTTTTGCACATTAATACATGAAAATGGAGTTTAAATTATATTGTTATTAATTTTGATTTAAATTCTGACTGAATATCATTATAAATTTAACTCCTTGAGGTATACATCCTCCTACAGAATTCAGTTCAATTCAGATATCATATCATTGTATTGTAAACTTTTCCGTTCTTAATACAGAAAATGCACAACAGTATGTAATTGCTCCTCATTAATTTCCTCATTCAGTGTATGACAGCTTGTGTGACATGCACATACTGCGAACAAATTCATACATGTCAGTTTTGTTGTTTATCTGTAAGGAAGTGCAATTAAAAATGTATAAAAAGTGATACAGTGATTATAAATGTGATAGACATAATTGAGGAAAACCTGACCTTCGCGATACGGTCGGTTTGTAGGTCAGGATTTAAGTAGGGTAACGATAGTTTTCAGGCGTATTTTTTAATTATCTTTGGTGTAAGGTAATAGTCTTAAAGAGTTAAAAGTCTCACTTTTCACAGGTTACTATGAAAACATATTTATATTGATGAAATTGGGCTTTTTAATGCATATAAAACTAAATATTGTCTTGCCTTTAGTCCTTTGATATTCAGTAGAAAATTACAATTGTTACTAGTTTAAAAACTGACGAATATAGACCAAACTAATTCAAAATATCAATTTGACTTTCAAAGTTCAGATAATAAACTAATAAGTTAATAATGTTCGTGTTTTGAGGCAATAGTATCCATGCTATCGTAAATATTATCTACGAAAAACGAGCACATTATATATTTCGTTAAAGGCATAATTTTTAAACTCATTAGAATTGAATGAAGGACAAGGAATTAAATATGCTAATAAATGCTAATAATTAAATAAAAAATTTTAAAATTGCTACATACATTTTTTCGGCTGCATGCGTTATTGTATTTCGTACAGTTTTTATAGAAATATACAAATATGTAATAAAAAAGAAATATCTTCACGCGTAACTGCTTCGGCATAAGATAATTGATAAATTTACAATTTTAGAAGTTAAAATTCTTTTAACGCGTTGAGAGTAAAATTTCAAGGTCGCGTCATGGCAATATCGTCACGTCATGGAGTAAGGCGAGGATTTTGGTATCTTTGAATCTTGCCAAAGAAGTTTCACTTCTGACACTTGAGCACACCTCCTTTTTTATCAAATGTTACACAACCGAAATCCTCACGTGAAGTGTCGGCCAGGCAACGGTAACTAAGCTCCATAATAAATAGCTATTACGAATTTGCGTGTCAAAGTTCATTGTTAAATAAAGGATAATTTGTTTGAGTCTGTTTATGAATGTTTGATGAGCAGATGTTAGATACGTCGAAAGAAGAGATATTTGCATTTGTTAATCCGAACTATTTAGAATCAGTTGTGTCGGTTCTGCTTTGTGTGGTAGTTCATACGAAAATATAATTTTGTAACTATTATCCGAGATTCTTACAATGACAAAAGAAAAGTTTGGTTACAAGGTATGTGGTTGTAATAACTTGTAACAGAGTTATTTCGTTCGTAACGATCTTGCCAAATGTAATGTAAATTACAAGGAATCCATACTAATATTATAAATGCGAAAGTAACTCTGTCTGTCTGTTACTCAATCACGCCTTAACTACTGAACCAATTTGCATAAAATTTGGTATAGAGATATTTTGATACCCGAGAAAGGACATAGGATAGGTTTTATCCCGGAAATCCTACGGGAACGGATTTTTCTTTGAAAACGCGGGCGAAGCCGCGGGCGGAAAGCTAGTTATTAATATATTCCTTGTAATTTACATTACATATGATAATTCATAATGTTGTTTGCGTATTGCAATTGCGTAAAATACTATTAATTTAAATAACTTTTGCCAACAGAGAAAGGAGCGAGAAGAAAGCCCAAATGCTGTTCAATCAAGAGATAATTAATGAACAAAATAGGCAGCAACAATTACAACAACAACTTAGACAGGTATTTGAAAATATTTTCGAATGTCCCTTATTATTAAATGTTTTGATTTGTGATATTTATGAGCTGTTTTTCTCGATAGGTAAAAATGATTCAAAGCCAGCAACAAGCTGGACCTGTGGATCAAGTAAAGTCGGGACTTCTGAACGGTGTAGGATCACAACCAGCTTTTAGCCAGTTAGTAGATTCAATATATTCCGCGTAGTTTATATTTTAAGTTCTATTTGACGTGAATATCCATGCAAATTTTAATTTACAGGTTAGATCAACAATCTCAACATCTCTTTCAAGCCCAACAACAACTTCTTCAGCATCAGTTTCAACAACATCTTACAAATGAGGAGAAAGCGATGAAACTTTTCCAACAGAATCTGATTCAGGCTCGAATGTCACCTTCACTGAATTCTGATCAACATCTGTTGCAACAACAACAGCTGATCGAGCAGAACATCAAACAACAACAGGTGATGATGGAACAGAATCTCCTCAGCCAACAAATGCTGGAACAGTCGGTTCAAGGGCAAAGTTTCAGGGATCAACAGGTTCAACAGAATCTGCTTGAACCCCAACAAGCTCCTCATCAGCAGAATTTGTTGAATCAACAACTCGTTGCCAATGAGATTAACAACACTAGCCAGGCGTGGCAGCAACAAATTATTCAACAGCAACAGAATATAATAGCACAGCAAGCGGCGGCGATACAACAGAAACAGTTGGAGGAGCAGCTCACGGCCCAGGATCAGGTGATGACCGGACCGCAACCGAATCTCGTTACCGGGCAAGCCCTGGATCCGTCTCTTCAAAACTTGCAGAATATTCTAGCTCAGATCATACACAGGCCGGATACGTTGCAGTCGAGGAAAGAGTCGGAATCGGAAGCCCAACCGCAGCCGCAGCAACAGACGCAACAACCAGTCGTCAGTCAACAGACGGAAATGGTTGAAATGCAACAGCAGGTCCCTCAAGAACAAGAAAACGTTCAACCTAACAATAACTTACTTAATGTACAGATGCCACAACATACTAGTCAAAATATTAATTACACGCAGGCGCAGCAGAATTTAAATTTCATGCAACCAAACTTATTAACGGCGGTCGATCCGGCTATATTCGCGCAACAGCAACAAGTTGCGCAAGCTCAGCAACAGGTCGCGCAGGCGCAGCAGCAATTAAACATGCAGAAACAAATGTTAGCGCAACAACAGCTCGTCCTTCAACAACAATTAATTACCCATCAACAGTTACAAATGCCAGGTCAAACGTTATCGCCACAGCATATTAGAAACTTACAACAGCAGCAGTACTTAGCGCAACAAGAGTTGCAACTACAGACGCAACAAAATCTAATCGATCAACAGAATCTAGCGTTATTAACACAAAAACACCAGTTGATGGGACAACAGCAGCAAAAAGTGGAGGAGATATTGCGTTCTCAAAGGCCAATGTACACGAGGCAGGGATCGGAACAGAGCCAAATAAGTACGGCGGACGTTCACGATCAGCAACAGACTCTAGTAGGCGATCCGTATCAGCAGAAGCCTCCTCTACAGCCGCAAATGTCCATAGACCAGATGTATCAGAATCAGTTTATGGATAAACAAATTCAGAAGCAGCCGTCGGAGGAGCAGCAGTACCACCCCCAAGTGCACACCATGCAAGGACAGTCGCTGCCGCACAACATGCTGGCGCAGTTCAACCTGGTGCAGAACGAGAGGCAGATCTCTAGTCATGAAGGCACACCAGTGCAAAATTATTCTGCCAACCCGATTATGTACCAGCAGAACCAGCAGATGCAGATGCAGAACGTGGGATATCAGCAGGTCGAGTCGTCCTCCGTGCCGGCGACCATGACGCATAATGCACAGTACATGGATATCCCGTCGTCCATGCCGCAAACATCACAACCGATACAACCGGATATGCAAACGCAACAGATGCCGCAGCAAATCCAACAACAACAAATTCAACAGCCACAATCACAACAGCAACAAATTCAACCTCCGCAATCACAACAACAACAAATACAACAGCCTCCACAATCACAGCAACAACAAATTCAACAGCCACCATCACAACAGCCTCCACACACACAACAACAACAAATTCCACCACAATCACAACAACAACAACAAATACAACAGCCTCCTCAATCACAGCTACAACAAATACAACAACCTCCACAATCACAGCAGCAACAAATTCCACCACAATCGCAACAACAAATGCAAGTACCGCAATCGCAACCTCAACAACAAAATCCTCAACAATCTCAGCAAATGCAGCAGCAGCAATTACAACAGCAGCAAATGCAGCAACAGATGCAACATCAGATGCCACAACAACAAATAAGCCAGCCGCAACAAATACAACAGGCTCCTCAGCAGATACAACCAGAACTGCAGCAGCTTCCCATCAAGCCAGAAGAGAATGGTGTCTCCAATAAAGAGCAGTTCCACACTCCAATGACGGATCTGCCGGCTCAGCAGGATGCGATGTGGCAACCGGAACTTGGAGCAGTGGAGGAGAAGCAAACTGATAGTCAGCAGGAAAGTGAGTACCTTTTAAATAATAATAATAGCAATTTAAGCACTTAAATTCACGATTTCGATCAATTTTTTTCTACTATGCACACTTTTTGCATACGTCTTATTGGCTTAATTTTCGTGTTTTCTCTTCATAAAAACCTTCCTTCTGCCTTAACAAAAACATTTAAAAATAATTAGTATGAATCAGTCAAGCCCTTCTCGATTTTTACGCTTAGCAATTAATTTTTGACATTAATTTTGACAAACATTTGGTGATTAATTTTTAATATATTAAACTTCCGAAGTATGGCAGGTTTTTATTTGAATAAAAAGGCTCTTCGCTCACCAAATGATACCACTTTGCAATTGTATACGAATTCACATTGTTCTTAAACCGTTTTAACCTATAATTAATAATTCCTCCCCCCAGCAGGCACAGCGATACCCTCGCCCATAACGAGCGAAAAGAAATCCCGGGGCTCCAAAAAGCGGTCCCGGGACAAGGACAAGATGCCGCGGCTGACCGTGCTCACTGTGTCCGAAAATGGTACCGTGGTCGAGTGCCAGCTGGAGTCCAAGTCGAAGACGGTCACCTTCAAGTTCCACGTGCCTGATGTTAACCCGGAGGATCTGGCTAATAATCTGGTGAGAGACTTGTTAGAATGATGGAAATTACGAATAATTGGTCATATTTTGATAAAGCACTTATGGATTTTATGTGTCATCGAAATAGTGTATTTATTTTTACATGAAATGACAGTATACGAAAAGATTTCCTCTTTTTAATAGAAAGGAGCAGTTTATGTCAATGCAATAATGTAAGATTCATATTATTAATATTTGCACTATTATGAATAACGCATCTAATACCATTTTAAAGTATTATCTATTCGATGTAACTTTAGGGTGTTATTGAAGTGAAAACTTCTTTAGCGGCGTTGAGCACTTTTTCTGTAATGGGTATAAAATCTTAAACTCGCGTCAGGACACGTGACCTGATCGAAAAAGCGTAAGACGGATGGATATCAAACATGCTCAACGTTAATAATCAAGTTTTCACTTCTGCCGGCACTCCCGGAGTGCAACCCGTCTTTTTTTTTTCTTTTCACATTTTACATTTTACCTTGTAATTCCTTTTAAATATTGTAAATTTAACATTTCTGTTCTTATGTCGTTTTTAATTAAATATTTGATATCGAGTCGTATTTCCCAACAAACACGTAACATATTTATAAAATTCCCAGGTAACAAACAACCTTTTGCCCGAGTGGCAAAGCGGCGCGTTCACAGAATGGATCCGTGACATCGTGCACCAATTGCAGGCTGAGCCGCTGCAACCGGCCGCGTTGCGCTTGCACATCGATAAGGTAACACTTGATAAACTTAATAATGTCTCAAATAATGCTATAGGGATATAGGGGACTGATGAAGAAGCAAACAATATTTTGCGAAACTTCTTTCAATGAGTAATTTTTACATTGATGTTTTTTGTTGTTTTTAAAGTGTATGCACACTTTTTGTGATGACGTTATAATAATTGCTTAAAAAAATACTTCATTTAAGGCCATTTTTCAATCCTTGGTTAAATCTTATTCGTTAAATATCGTATAACAACCATTTCAAAAATGTGTTACTTGTCCGATTTTGACATTTTACAGGTGACATATGTATATTATTGTGTAATACTTTATCAGATAAGATTTACCCAAGGATTGAAAAAATCATCGCTTAATGTAGTTAATGTTTTCAATATGAGTAAATGAATTGTGAAGATTGTATTAATTAATTATATTGCTTTGCATCTAAATATCTTGAAGATATGATTTACCTAAGGATTGAAAGTTCGGCCTTCAATGTAGTAAATGTTTTCATAATTAATAAATGAATTGTGAAGATTGTATTAATGAAACAAGGTTGCTTTTTTTTTATTGTTGATAGGGAAGCACTTGACCACAATCTCGCCTGATGTTAAGCTAAGATGTGGTCTAAGATGGAACGCGCTTCCCTAGGAAATAGCTCCAAGTGCTTTGCATGTGTCTAAATATTTTGAAGATTTGTACTATTTTTTTTCAGCAAACAGACTACGACTCTGAAACAACGGAACGCGAAGAAAACCTAACGGATTCGAACCAGGACAACTCTGAGTGCACGACGCCGACCGCGTCGCACGACCACATCGCGTTAGAGTTGGACGACGCGCCCGCGCACGAGCCGCGCGCTACTGACGTGCTGTCGCGCAAGATCAGCACCGCTTCGTCTATTGGTTATTGTTTATTTATTTATCCTACTAATCCATACTAATATTATAAATGCGAAAGTAACTCTGTCTGTCTGTCTGTTACTCAATCACGCCTAAACTACTGAACCAATTTGCATGAAATTTGGTATGGAGATATTTTGATACCCGAGAAAGGACATAGGCTACTTTTTATTGCGAAATATGTACCACGGGCGAAGCCGGGGCGGACCGCTAGTAATATTATAAATGCGAAAGTTTGTGAGGATGTGTGTGTGCTTGTTACTCTTTCACGCAAATACTACTGAACCGATTACAATGAAATTTAGCACACATATAGAGTGTAACTTGGATTAACACATAGGATAGGTTATATCCCAGTTATCCGCAATCGGGCGAAGCCGCGGGTGGAAAGCTAGTTTAAAATAAATCGTCAAGTCTGTTGCTAAACGTAAAAAGTACTTCTCGACATATTCGACATACTGGGCTGTCTTTTTAACTTTTTTGTTAACACAATATGGTAGAATAACGTCTGTGATGCTAGTCAGTTTATTAATAAAGACATTCTTTAAGACTTATAATGGAAGAGAAGAAACACAGAGATTAATTACAGATGTTATTCAATTACAAAATATTTTTTCTAATAATATTTTACCAGAAGTTATTTTATCTTATAACAGACTGTTAGAAATATTTATAACGTAATATTATCGCTATATTTTCAGGTTCAAACCAATCAGACGGCGGGCCGATGGCGCCAGAACGAGCCGGTAGCATCGAATCTAACGGTGAGAAGAAATCACAAAAACCCACTCGAAAGATATCGAGATTTCTAGTCAGCCCCGTAGTGGACCGCGGCGAAGACGTTCCAGATGAAAAGTCTGAAATAGCTGCCGCAGAAGTAGAGAAAGAAACGCCCAAAGAGGCCAAAGAGCCGCAAGTCAACGGTCTCCCGGAACCCGAGCCGGAAAAACCGGCACCTGTTCCCCAAGAGAAATATGTTCCTACGCACCAGTATTCGCTTCCGTCCCAGCCGCAGACGGTCACCGACCACCGGCCCGAAGTCCTACCGCCAGAAGTCGCCCCACAACCCACCACAGCACCACCAATCACCACCACCATCCCCATAAACTTACAAGCGACGATACCACAACCGCTTCCCTTCCAAACTATTAACCCTATACTGAACGGAACGTTACAACCGAACCTTACCAACTTAACAACGCCGTTACAAATAGCTACGGATACGCCGTTACTAGGGTTAAGCCAAGTGGGAACTCCCATGGGGGTGGGGGGAGAACTAGGATTGAACCTGGGACTTCAAGTGGCCCCGGGGCTCGCTGACCCAGTTCTGGGACGGTTACAATTGAGCCAGCCGACTTTGACCCCCACTCCGGCGGTCAGCGACACGCTGACTAATGCTGAGAACCTACAGAGGATGCTGCTCAAACAGAATATTATAAAGTAAGTATAGTACAAAATATAGTGCAAGAATTACACTTGTAAGATAAAATACGATTTACCCTGACTATAGTAGAGCCATTTTAATAGGCAACATTTGACAGTTCAACAAAATTCAACAACGTAACCTAGTAACGACGACATAGAATAACATGATATTTCGTTTTGTTATAACTGCACATTTGCTTAACTTTTTTCAATTACGATTACATATTTATAATAATAATGACCGATACAAGCAATTTTAAACTTAAAATCTGTAAGCAAAACTAAATAATAAAAAAAAAACGTTAACTGATATTACAGAGATCTGTTAATATTCTCATAAGTTGTTAAAATAGTGATAAAAGTGTTAAAATAATTATAATTAATAAAAAAGTACATAATTTTTTCCAGTCAACAACAAAACCTCTCTGGGCCGAACCTTCTGGGGCTGTTAAATCAACCCCAATTCCCACAAGCGGACCTCGCGTTACATAACAATTTGTTGAGCAACGCACAGCCAGGTATGTTTTATTTATTATATAGTTAAAAATTTAATAACATTTTTATTTATTTTGACGACGCGGTTGGCGCAGTGGTAAGTAACTGCCTACTGAGCCGACGCGTACGGTCCCGGGTTCGATCCCCGGTCAGGGCAAATATTTGTGTGATGAACTCAATTATTTGTTCTTGGGTCTGGGTGTTTATCTATATATGTATTTATTAAATATTATATTTATCGTCGCCTAGTACCCACAACACAAGCCTTAATTGAGCTTACTGTGGGACTAGGTCGATTTGTGTAATAATGTCCTATAATATTTATTTATTTATTTATTATTTATATAGGATAGAAGCAAATAAACTTATAGTAAAGTATATTTAAACTTATTTTACAGTAACAGTAATCCAGTTAACGTTGATGTTAATTTAAATTTAAAAATTCGAAATATGATATTATGTGTAAAAAATATAATATCTATGATGTATGTGTGTCACACACATTTTCTATTTCACTCATATTTCAATGAAAAATATACAAATGGAAATGTACTAAAAAAAATATCTGATGGTTGCATTTTTTATTGAGTGATGATAAATATTTACAAACAAATCTATAATTTAAAGATTATATTTTTATTTATTTTATATGCAGAGACTTTTTCGCTTTACGAACGCTCTTGAATACGTATGAGCGTGTTACTTAGTGTTATGGAGATTATTTGACATTATACAACAAGAAAATAAAAAGTGTAGACTATAAATATTACCAAGAATATGCTTTAAAAAAATATGTGCGTGTACTAGTGTACACACGTAAGAAGTGAAACTTCTTTATGACCTTATTTTACAAAAAAAAATTTAGATGCAACTTTACAGAAATACGTCGAATCACGCGTGGTAGGGATAAGAAAAAGATGGCGCGTAACGGAAAAATGTCACGCGTAACGAAAAAATGTTACACTAAATTTTTTTCCAACCCCGATAAAGAAGTTTCACTTCAAAAATGAATATGATGTATCATACCAGTTTTATCACATGTTATTTAAATCATTTTTTTCTATAAATAGCGTTTTGTGTATACGTCATATTCATTTATTGATATTATGTCACTTCTAACCAAATAAATGTAATGTAAATTTGTTTAACATGTAACTATATGTTGTAATATAATATAACTATAAGAATGTAGTTCACATGTTTCGTTGCTGTTTCACACGATCTTCATATGCATATCTCTTACTCTTTCTTATGTTAAATGTTTATATTTTATTTGTAGATGTATGTTTTAGTCAATCTCCGCTTAATTTGCTTAAAGATTCTTATTTTTATTACCAATTATTATTATCAATCGTTTCTATGTTTCTTTTTTGCATTTAACTTTTTAGTATGAACTGGAATAACCTTTATCTTTGGATATTTTTAATATTTGTAAATAAAAATATTGTCGTAATCAAAACTGGTTCTTTTAAATATAGAATGTTCGTGTATTCTACAAAGAATTCTTGTATACTGAGACCCAACGGGATAAACGTTATTCCAGCTCCATAGCATGTCCCCCCTCAACGAAAAAATAGTCAAAAATTCTGAAACCAACGAACGTACCAACCAACCAACCTACCAACCGATGTTAAATTGGCAATATCCCGCTTGACGTGTGTGTGACTAACCGTTGCTTCAGCGCCAACCGCGGCGTCACGGCTGGCGTACTTCGCGCCGCGGTACTACCCGCCTATGCTGGCCACTGCCAACGATCTATTAGGTAATACACGACGCTTTGTGACCCACTCACCCACTCACTGGCCACTGGCAAACGGCGACTGGCAACTTGCAAGTGGCAATTAGAAAGAAAGAAAATAAGCTTTATTGCTAACGACAACTTACTGTAACGGTACTATACCTTAAGTTGAAAAAGTACATAAATATGGCAATCGGGACAGTATCAACCATGCTGTCGTGCTTTAACACCTGAACAGCGCTGATTTTCAGTCAATTAGTGACTGGCAACTAGACACTGTCCACTGATAACTAGCCACTTGCCATTAGCCACTAGTCATTGGCCATTGAGAATTGGTCAATGTACGTGCACTGGGAATAGGAATGGTGGCACAGAGGATGCTTTAAAATCTTGTAAGTTTATGGTGTTGCGTTATGTGGTCCGGAAAGTTGTAGATAACTAGACAACTTCGGGGTGGAAATATTTGTGTGTTTACTTTTTCAGAGAAGTAAATCCATCTGGGACTGGAAATTAAGTTTTATTTTACGATTCTTTTGGCCTCTATACGAATATGTCCGTAATAGATACACGTGAACTTCTGTTCTAGTGAGGCAGGAAACTAACAAATTATGCAACATTTTTAACTTATTCAATAATCGGTTTAAATTAAAGTAGCCAAGCCGAATACCGTAAAAAACTGATCAAAATAACTGCTGAAACTAGAAATATCATCTAGTCTATCATGCCCAAGATTCATTTGTTAAAAGGCATGCCGTACTCTGTCATTTGCTATTCCTTAAACATGCCATAAATTACAATGAAACATTACCACCACAAACTACCACTTACATTGATTGTAATCCTACTAAAAATAGCATACACCACCAATCCCATCGTGGTTTTGTTGCAACATCCCACGCACTTATCCCATTTCCAGTGTACACTATGCTTTGTAGATTATCGCTATCTGTATCATGCTGTTTTTTAATTTTTCCAAAAAACAAAGTAACTAACACAATACCTTTCGAAAAAGATGTTTATAATCTTTTACTTTTGCGGGTTCGAATCCCACAGAACAATTTGACTGTCACACACTCGAGACAAAAAATTTCATTGATTAGAACTAAATTATAATTATACTGTTATTAATAAAGTCAATATAGTTTTGATATCAAAACTTCACAACACCATTGCATATTATTTTCTATTTTTTTCTCAGTAGTAGACAGTCTTGTTTTTTCCTTTTAGTTCTTCTAATCTTCAGCTACTGAGACAATACCAACCAATCGGAGCTCGCGTTATTACACAAGTATGTTTCCAGCCCAACAGCAAGCGTTGCAGTCGTCTGTGAACCAGCTGGCCGGCCAGTCTATAGGCGGGGGCTTCGGTCTGGGTCTAGGGCTGAACACGCCGCTTCAGCAAGGCTTGGCCGCGCAGAACTTTGGCCTGCAGCAGAACATCAATCTCGCATCGCAGAACTTTGCGCTCAATCAGAATCTTATGGGACAGAATCTTGGACAAAATTTAGGTGAATTTGAAACGTATCTACTGTGTGCAAATAGATACAAGTTATCTTTAAATGCCGTGCATTATTAGAAAAATAGATTAAATAACCTTAGATTGTAAATAAAGTATTTCTGTCTATTAATTTAATTAGATGCAATAAATAAAAACTGTTATAGTGTAAATACAATACAAAAACACAAAAAAATGCAATTTCAGTATAATATTTATTACATCTGTTATTCTTCCAGGTCTAGCGGGTCAGAACTTAGGTTTAAGTGGGCAGAATCTCATCGGGGGGCAGAACCTCGGTCTCGGGGGGCAGGCGCTCGCGCTCGGCGGGCAGAACATCTCGCTGATGGGGCAGAACCTGGGGCAGCTGGTGGCGCAGAGGGCAGTGCACAACGCGCTTGCTAGAAGGGCCGTGCAGAATATGGAGATGGGTAAGATATAGAGAAATCAAAATATATTGTTGCCGGCACCTAACTTAACTGCTTTAAAGCGTAGTGCGGTATTGCGCGCTGTTAAAATGTACTAAAACTACATGTGCAAAACTATATAGATAGATATAGTAATACTGTATTTCCAAGAAAATACCTTGTTAATATCAATCAAAGATAAAGCGCTTGTGAAATAAGAAAACGAGTTATATGGCATAATAAAATTAAAGCCATGCATCAAATTATCATGTCAACATCAATCAAAATTATTATTTTCTTGCAACAGATATAAAACTATTCCGAAAAGTGATTATTCTCAAAACATTTTAATTTTTTTAAAGTGAAACTTTTATTACATCGTCTCAAACTTTTTGGTCTGTGTAGCGCATGTCGCGTGACGGTCGGCTGCCGAGTAGGTATAAAGCAGTGTTCGGAAAGTTTCACTTTTACCGTGGTTTCATAAAACCACACAACATTTTTTTCTACTTTTTCCCTCCAGAATTGTTCATGTACGATGTCAACTAATATTACAGGCATGACGAACGTAAACTCGACGGGCTCGACGCAACCGAGCACGCCGAACAAGAGCCAGTCGTACAGCGAGTACATGCTGACGCTGCAGAACAAACTCTCCTCTATATCGAACAGCGTAAGTGTCAATATCGCGTACACAACACGCACCGCTTTGTATATACTTGCGATCACCGCTTTTTAGTTTGATGACTGTCCATTCATTGTTTATAGTACACACTTTGTAGATAAATATGTTTTTTAAATGTTTGTTTGATTTTTTTTTTAGTTTTAATAAAATAAAGTTTTATTAACCCAGTTGTTACTATCGTTCTTTTAAAAGGACGCACCATAAATAAAATTGTTATTAACAATGAGGGCATTTTTGAAAAAAATGTTTATATTCGTTTGAAACCTCACGGTTGTAGGAATTGGAAAATTAAAGTGTTGTGTCGTTTTATAACAGTGGTATATTTTTAAATTATTTTAGAATTTCAGTCATTTTCCATTGATAAATCAAGTTAAATGTATTATCAATAAATTACAACAAATTACTTGATTTATTTTAAATACACGTAATTTGAAACGTGTTTTATCAGAAATATATATTACCTACTATTAGATTACATTTTATTTGTGATATTTATGCAGTTTTAATTGCCGTTCTTTTAAAAGGCCAGTAGTAATATGTACTACTACAGAGTACTTTTTTGCGCATGCACTCTTTGAAGAGCATCACAGCATCGGCGAAGCCATGGTGCTCTACTATGGCGGCCATCCATGCAAGCAATTCATAAGAGGGAAACCAATAAGATGGGGGTATGAATTTTGGGTGGGAGCGACACGGTTAGGTTGCAGAGTTTGGTGTGATCCATACCAAGAACAATCGAATGATGTTGGTAATCAACACAAATACCAAATGCCTCTGGGATTGGGTGCAAGCGTTGTATTACAGTATGCCGATGTACTGCGACAAATATAGGGCAAAGCTGCATTCCATTTATTTTTTAACAACTTTTTTACGTCCATTCATCTCATTGATGAACTTCGAGTACGAGGAATAAAGGCTACTGGCACAGTACGGGAAAATCGCGTCGCGAAATGCCCTTTGCCTGCTGCCTTTGAGAATTGAAAAAGACACCACGAGATACATTCAAGCATCAATCGACCAGAGCAGAACAAATTTATTTTGCAAATGGAATGATAACAGTGTTGTGACTGTTGCATCAAACGTTGATACGATTCAGCCTGTGTCTACGGTAAAGAGATTTTCACAACAACAGAAGAAAAATATACATGTCGTAAAAAAAGTACGAGAAAATGGGATGGGAGGGGTGGACAGATCCGACCAGAGCATCGGTTTGTACAAGACATCTATCAGAGGCAAGAAGTGGTATTTTTCTTTGACTTGTCATGGACTAGATATGGCAGTACATAATTCTTGGCAAATATATAAGTAAAAGGGGGCCATTATGATTATCTCCACATTCGTAGAAGTGTTGGAACTGCTCTGCTCGAAACATATAAGAATGAGGAACGTAAAGGTGCTAGAGTTTCCGTGAAACCTCTGGATTTGATGGAAAAGATCACATCATTAGGTACAGAGACAAGCAGCTTCGGTGTATAGAATGTCACAAGAAAGCCAATTTCTATTGTCTTAAATGTAATGGAACCTTGCATTCTAAATTATGTTTTGAAAACTTTCATATTGCTACATAAAAATATGTGAAATGTATGTTGTCATTTTAATATCATAGTCTACCTACTTAGTAGTACATATTACTACCGTCCTTTTAAAAGGACACCATTTTCCGAGATTTCCACGATAGATAAAATTTTTATACTATTTTTCCAGTTAAACTTTTTGCAATATGGACACAATATGTAAATTTCACCTTAATATTATAACAAAAATTGTTTCAGTAACATCTGGGTTAAACAAGTTGTGTTCGTAGTGTTAAAAATAATTTTAATTAAAAATGGTTGATAAAAACAGTTCAACGTTTTCCTAGTCAGAAATCATACACAGTAGAACGGGAAGTGTAAGTAACCAGACGAAGGTAAATTATTATCAACAGATTGTTAAATTACAATTTTACTGAATAAAAAAATGTGGGTAAGTAGTTCCTTTTTCTATCAATTTTAAAGACAATATTTAGCAAGTTTTTATAAATTATACAAAAAAAGAGTGTGTGTGCCGAGCACACGTATCAGAAGTGAAACTTCTTTGACAAGATTCAAAGATAACAAAATCGTCGCCTTACTCCATGACGTGAAAGTATTGCCATGACGCGACCTTGAAATTTTACCCTCAACGCGCCTAAAGAAGTTTCACTGCAAAAAGTTTATCGGTTTACTTTTTTTCCGGTTTATGAAATCTCTAAGACAATCTTGTCAAGTTACTATATTTTACGTCGAAATATAAGTTTATCGGTTTGCCCGAACCCCCCACTAGTCTGGTTACTCCCGCTCCCCCCGTACCATGGTACCGTGGTATTGCGGTACCGTGGTATCGCGGTACCGCGTTAGCGAGCGCACGTGTGGTACACGGCAGTGTGTGCAGGGCCCGGTGTCGCCGCAGTCGCCGCTCGAGTACAGCCCGGCGCTGTCGCCCACGCACCGCCACGCGGGGCCCGTTGAGAACAAGGTGCGTGCGTGTGCGTGCGTGCGTGCGTGTGTTTAGTGGGGAGAGATGTGTGTGTGTAGTGTAGTGTGCTGTTTGTTAAATAAATAAAATAAAATAAAAATAAAAAGCTGTTTGTTAATTGGGGTTAAATTATATGCAATAATTAAAATCAATTTGTAAAGGCATAGTGTGTGTTAATCTGGTTTAATATAGAATTTAATAGTGGAATTGGAAAATGTATAAAAGATTTTGATAATAATTTCACTCATTCTTTCATTCATGCTTCAATTTGGTTGCAAAATTTTTGTTTCAAAATTTTATTATCACTTAAGTTTCACCACACATACAATTAGACGCTCCGCTTATTAAGTTTAATATGAATTGTCTTCAAGTGAACTTATAATATCAATTTACTTTAATTCTATGTTAATTGTTCAATAATTCAAACCCTTACGAAAAATCTAAGCAAACTTAAATCTTTCCATTAAATCATTTCATTAAATTTTCCTAAAATAGTGAAGCTCTCTTCATGATTATCTAATTATTTCTTGACTTAAAAACTCTAACGTTCTTTTTTTCCAATTTTTGCCCTTTGGCGCCCTAATACACATGTATGTATATCCAGGCGGAGGCTTTAAAACTCTAAAGACACTTGAACGATATTTATGTCCTTTGGCGCCCTACTAACATACACAAATGTATGTATGTCCAGGCGGAGGGTGGCGCGGCGGAGGGCGCGGAGGGCGGAGCGGCTCGGCACGCGGCCCGCCTCGCGCACCTCGACCACCAGCTCAGCAAGATCAGCCTGCACTACAAGCATCACGCGGACAAGGTGTGTGTGTATATATGTCCAGGTGCAATGCCGATGACATGCCAAAAATTAGAAATTTTTAAACAATAGAAAAAAAATTAGGGTTTTGAACCCGCTTCTTTCGCCATACCGGAGCAATGACACCCTTGATACCGTCAGAGCAATCGAATTTATTCTCCTCTTTCTTAGACACATAAAACCGAAAAAGTAGAATAAATTAGAATCCTGCTTCGTGATATTTTCAATTCATGAATTTCTCATTACACGATCCTATTTCAGTACCGTAAAGATGTTTTTACGGGACTGAAATAAGATCGTGTAAAGCGCTGACTCAGGGTGTACGGCTAGCCCGTACAATTTTTAGTATTGAAATGCTTCATAAATGAGAAAATTATGAATTGAAAATATCACGAGGCAACATTAAGGAAATATCAAATCCTGACATTGTCAATTGACACTTGACAGTGCCTTCCCAAAATGTTTTTTTTTTAATCTCGCCAAAATATATTTTTTTTTAATCTCGTATTCACAACAAGCGATGACAACTACCCAATGGCCACGCACACATGCGCCGTGTGCATGTAGTAGTGCAACCGATTCGTGCGATTCTATGTAACTTTGTCTCTGTACTGTTTAGCTATTAATGTATGTACGTATACAAGGATTTAATTAAAATATAATACCTCTTTTTACAGGATGTTTACAGTGAAGTGCACAGTGCTGATGAAATGCTTGCTGGTGAAATTAATGACAGCGCTGTCAATTCTTATGAAGAAGGTAAATTCAAATTGCAATTTGTTATAATATAAAGTTATTTATTTATTCAAAATATACTTGTTGTTTTTATAAATTATATCCAAGTGTATAAAAAAGTCAGAAAATAAAATAAACGTAATTTTGTTGTTTCACAACGTAACATGCGTTATATGTACCTTTATTAAAATATATAACGCATGTTACGTATAAAATCTAAGTTGTAACTATATTTATTCGTGTATCAGATATGAGCGGGTCGCTGGAGGGCGGCGCGCTGAGTCGTCGGTTTCGCGTGTCGAGGGCGACGCCACTCAGGAACTACGCGCTGTGCCGGCTGCTGCCCGAACACTTGCACGGTGATTTGCTTGATTTTATAACAAAAGGAAGGGGGGAATAAATAGCACGTACTGACAAATACACACACGCACTGGCAAATTCGGACGAATACAGACGCACTGGTACGCAATCACGTTTATACAAACGTATTCAAACATTAACAGTCACAAATACAGACGTATAATACACGCACAATAAAGCTCACTACATGCATACATACGTAAATACGTATGTGAATGCGTGTAAAACGCTTTCACACGCACCAACACGTACTCCCTAATATATCGCCGTAAAATATAATCTACTGTTAAATTAACAGGAGTAAAGTAATTTTCAAGATTATTTTCTGTTATCTCAATTTATGTTCTATTTTAATTTAGACAAATATACTAATGCTCCAAGACAAAACGTACCTACCTTCGGCTAATGTTTATAAAATAAGTTACAGTAAGTATTCATACAATTGCAGGCAAGGAGAAGCTCGATCTAGTCCAATCGCAAGAGGGCACCGTCGTCGAGGGCGGGGAGGGAGAACCGGAGGGGGATGGCGAGGGCGACGGGGACGGGGATGTGGAGGGCGACGGGGATGGGGACGGGGAGGGGGAGACGTCGTGCGACAACACGTCGTGGTGCGAAGAGCGCGTGGATACGTACGTGCTGACGGACTGCGCACGCGCACGCACGTACGTGCTGGAGGACGTGCTGGCGGGCAGGCGGACTGCGATATTGGATCCCGCGCCCGGGGTGCCTGCTACGGTGAGCTGTATTCGATTGTTTTTTATTGAAGTGAAAACTTCTTTAGCGGCGTTGGGTATAAAATCTTATACTCGCGTCAGGACACGTGGCCTGATCGAAAAAGCGTAAGACGGACTTTTTTTTTTTAGCCCTTATATTCCATGCGTAAGACGGATACCATTCCAAAAATATATCAAACATGCTGAACTTTAATAATCAAGTTTTCACTTCTGCCGGCACTCCCGGAGTGCAACCCGTCTTTTTTATTTATGTTACAGTATTTATTAATAACGCCTATATTTGTAACTACATTCTGGCAAATAAATGTAATTTGAATTTGAACAGTCAAAACTCATTGCTGGTTAAAAATACTTCAATGTAAAAATCAGTCAAAAGTAGTTGACATTTAGTTGAGAATGTAACATGTACTTTGTTTATCGTATTTATTATTTTACACGCATCTTTATCAAGGGAAGAATAATGTACATAATATTGTGTGAATCATCCAGGACAAAATATATGTAAATATGTAAATTTCCAGGCGGAAAAGCGGCCCAGCCCGGACGACAGCCCCACGGACGAGGGGGAGCAGAGTTACTTAATAATAGACCCGCTTCGCGACATGACGTGCACCGTGCTCGACCGAGCGCTGCGCCCGAGCGAGCCCGCCTTCACCGCCTTCGTCGAGAGCAGGTAACCGCCCGTCACGGTCATGGTCACCGGTAATAGACCCGCCCCTCACGGTCATGGTCACCGGTAATAGACCCGCCCCTCACGGTCATGGTCACCGGTAATAGACCCGCCCCTCACGGTCATGGTCACCGGTAATAGACCCGCCCCTCACGGTCTTCGTCACCGGTAATAGACCCGCCCCTCACGGTCATGGTCACCGGTAATAGACCCGCCCCTCACGGTCTTCGTCACCGGTAATAGACCCGCCCGTCACGGTCATGGTCACCGGTAATACCCGCCCCTCATGGTCATGGTCACCGGTAATAGACCCGCCCCTCACGGTCATGGTCACCGGTAATAGACCCGCCCCTCACGGTCATAGTCACCTATAATAAACCCGCCCGTGACGGTTATGGTCACCAATAATAGACCCGCGCGTGACGGATATAGTACCCGACAATGTACCCGCGCGTGACGGATATAGTAGCCAACAATGTACCCGCGCGTGACGGTTGTGGTCACCAATAATAGACCCGCTGCGGCTCCTATAATTTTATTGTATTTTATTGTAGGTATAGTTGCTTATTGAATCAACTCAACCTTCAAAAGCCCATTTCAAAATTCTTTACATTTTTTTTGTCACATGGGTAGATTATTTAATAGTTTACCAAAAACAAATTGCATATATTGAGCATCAATAGTCCGATTACAATCTCACAGGAATATAACTCGCGAAATTGTAATCACGGTGTTAATTTTTCGACAACATTTTTAACATAAGTTGAATAAAAATATGAACAAATATTGAATTAGAAGATACTGACAGTCTCTGTAATTGTGAATTTTATTTAATTTTGCTTTAATATTAAAAACAATTAACAAATGTTCAACATTCTACAGGTATCAAACAGGCAGGATAGAGGGCGAGAGCGTAAGCGAAGAACTATCCCGGTGGAAGAGCGTGGTCGGGGCCCCCAACGGTAGCGGGGCCCTGGCCGGGGGCCCCGGGGCCCCGAGACTGTGCGAGGGCGTAGTCGCCGGGGACCTCGTGGCTGACCTGCTTGTGGACGAGGCGGTTACTGACAAAGGTGGGTTTTTAAATTACAAATGTACATAAAAGCTCGAATCTTTTCTTGGTTTTTGTAATTACAATAGTTTTATATATTAAAATCGATAAAATTGAATAATATACACTACGATAACGATACGATACGATAACAAGCATTTGTATATCTTGTGCGTGTAACAATATATACAAATGCTTGTGATCGGGAACTTTGAATTGATATAATTTCAAAACTTTAATAACATAAAATTTGTTTAGATGCATACTTACACTTTTATAAAAGTTGTTCATATTTGTAATAATAATGCATTATGCTTGTATGTAAACCACTTCTTTAGACTCGATTTTCACCCACTTTAAACGGACAGATTTAATTCAAACCTTTGTACCCTACCAAGGACTGATAACAATAAAATATTTTCCTCTTATTATATCCTGTATTTTTAATTTTATTTATTTATTAGTATTATAGTTTTAATTAGTAATAATTATGTATGCATATATAAGTGTATATATTTATTATTTATGTAGTTGTGTACTTCTGACCTACCTCCTCCTTTATCACTTCACACAGTGGGTTGCCTGGAAGAGATCACTCTTTAGTGATAAGGCCGCCCTCTGTGCTAGTTTAGCTATAATTTTTAGTTTTAAGTAATTTGTATAACTAGCATAGTAAAGTGTTATAAATAAATAAATAAATAAATAGTTTGTAATATATGATTATATTTCTAACTAGCCGCTCCGCGCGGTTTCACCCCCGTGGCTCCTCTCCTGTTGGTCGTAGCGTGATGATATAGCCTATAGCCTTCCTCGATAAATGAGTTATCTAACACCGAAAGAATTTTTTAAATCGGACCAGTAGTTCCCGAGATTAGCGCGTTCAAACAAACAAACAAACAAACTCAGCTTTATAATATTAGTATAGATATGTTTTGTATTGTTCCAGCGGTGTGCCGGCAGGTGGTGCTGCTGTCGGTGCGGAGCGCGCACTCGTGACGCGGTCACCTGTACCTTATATTTATTGTGTACCATACTATATCTATATCATTACTCGTTAATTATATTCATAATATGTGATATCCGAATATGTGTTTTATTTTCAATACCCTGGTCTTATTAGTGTTTAAGATACACATAACCATAAGTATTAAGATAGGAAATATATAAAAAATTAGCATTGGTTGTTGGTGGTAGGCATCTTTATCTTTATTTATGCAAAGGAAAAATTTGTAGTTTTGTATTTAACCTGATTTTCTACCAATATTGCGCGGGATGTGTCAAGAGGAATGTGTTTGTAAGTAACCAATAGTATCGCTACGATTCAAACGTCAAACTAAATGAAGCGAAATCATTGGTTCTTTACAAACACATCCCTCGCTACGCATCCTCGCACATCTCTGATGGATAAGCAACCTTAAACTCAAAAATAACTAGACTGCTTTATATTTAGCTGCGGCACGGTTTCATCCATGGGTGAAACCGCGTGCAGACAGTATAAAAATTTAATCTAAAGCTCATGTGTTATTCTGATATATACCTATATTCCTGTAAAGTTTCATCCATATCTGTGAAGTAGTTTTTACGTAACAAACATCACTCCATCCATGGTCGCGTTTATAATATTAGTATGATTTTCGATGGAAAAAAGCTTTGTAATGAAAAGCTACATATTCACTGATTAACGTAGGTTATATTTGGGGCATTTCACGCGAAGCGGACACAGATTTTTGGGTCAGGTTTCCGATTTCGGTTATATTTTAGTATGTTACACCTGTATATATCCTCGGTATGTATACGAAATATTTTTGCATTTAGAAGCTTAGTTTTCAAAATACAGGTCTTTGAAGATGTCAGCAAGCGCGAGGCATGCATGACTTTGAATGTAATTATCAGTTAAAGAAAAGGATTTTTTAATAAATAGATGACTGAATAATAACCCCCATTAAAAACCTTTTTATTCTCATATTTTTGATATCGAATTTATTTTTAAATTCCTAAGAAAAATTAAAAAATATTTTTCTTTGTAATTTTTTACGAACTTAGCATATTTTTAAAATTTTTTAAGATCATTAAATAAATGGCTTATATTATGCTTAAACTACATGCCAAGTTCTAGAGTGGTCATCGCAGAAGTTTCGAAGCTACATGTATTATAATGGCGAAGCGCGGCAATATCCCCATATATCTGCATCCCCACTGCAGAATGTCGCGCTAACCAACTAGGGCTAGTATGGGGATATTGCCGCGTTTCGCAATTATAATACATGTAGCTTCGAAACTTCTGCGATGACCACTCTAGAACTTGGCATGTAGTTTAAGCATAATATAAGCCATTTATTTAATGATCTTAAAATTTTTTTAAAATATGCTAAGTTTGTAAAAAATTACAAAGAAAAATATTTTTTAATTTTTCTTAGGAATTTAATAATAAATTCGAAATCAAAAATATGAGAATAAAAAGGTTTTATAATGTGGGTTATTATTCAGTCATCAATTTATTAAAAAAATCATTTTTTGAACTGATAATTACATACAAAGTCATGCATGCCTCGCGCTTGCTGACATCTTCAAAGACCTGTATTTTGAAAACTAAGCTTCTAAATGCAAAAATATTTCGTATACATACCGAGGATATAAACAGGTGTAACATACTAAAATATAAACGAAATCGGTAACCTGACCCAAAAATCTGTGTCCGCTTCGCGTGAAATGCCCCATTTATTAAAAGAATAAAAGGCATAACTTTAAATCCCTATTAAAACTAGCATAATGTATAAAATATTAGCACAGTATTACAATATTATATTAGTTTATGCTGGGTTTTAACTTTTAATGATTACCTAATCGCTAGATTTGGATGTTAGTGAACTTAGCAGATCAAAAAAAAATGTGAGTTCTTATCGCGTGCAGTTGAGTTCTACAGTTCCTGATACTTTTTAGAAATAGTTCTGGACATTTGAAAAAACCCGACCTGGACCCGGCTTAACGTGATGCTAAGACGTAATGCTACGACGTGATGCTACGCTGTGATGCTACGGCGTGATGCTACGGCGTAATGCTACGGCATGTGTTACGGCGTGATGCTACGCTGTGATGCTACGGCGTGATGCTACGGTGTGATGCTACGGCGTGATGCTACGGCATGATGCTACAGCGTGATGCTACGGCATGATGCTACGGCGTAATGCTTCGGCATGATGCTATGGCATGATACTACGGCGCGATGCTACGGCGTGATGCTACGGCATGGTGCTCCGGCGTGATGAAATATGACATAAATAAATTTTCTAGTGTTTCATTTTACGCGAGTATTTCTAAAAAGTATCAGGAACTGTAGAACTCAACTGCACGCGATAAGAACTCACATTTTTTTTTGATCTGCTAAAAATGATCTGCTACGGGAAGTTGGCAGATAAATTTTTTCCAATGTCGTTTTTTAAGGTAAAAACGCCAGAACTATTTCTAAAAAGTATCAGGAACTGTAGAACTCAACTGCACGCGATAAGAACTCACATTTTTTTTTTGATCTGCTAAAAATGATCTGCTACGGGAAGTTGGCAGAAAAATTTTTTCAAATGTCGTTTTTTAAGGTAAAAACGCCAGAACTATTTCTAAAAAGTATCAGGAACTGTAGAACTCAACTGCACGCGATAAGAACTCACATTATTTTTTTGATCTGCTAAAAATGATCTGCTAAGTTCACTAACATTAGATTTGGTCCGTCCGCTCGCTACCTATACAGACCTACATTACGGACATTAGGCAAAAGTTTTATAACTAAGTAGTTATAAAATATATATTATAACAGAAAAAACAAACAATGACATTGAATTGCAATGCACGAATCATAATTTTTCGATTATCGACTGTTTACATTCTCGCAACCGTGTGAACTTATAAAAATTGACATTTGATTTAGGTACATTAAATTGGTGTCCTATTCTATGGCCTTAAAATCCGCATGTCAGCTCATTCTGTTATATAAGTAATTTAACTATACGCCAATATAATATCATTCACACTTAGAATTTAGCGCCGTTAAATATAATATAGAGGCTTTAAATTTATTATTGAACTAGCTTTCCGCCCGCGGCTTCGCCCGCGTTTTCATAGAAAAACCCGTTCCCGTAGGATTTCCGGGATAAAACCTATCCTATGTCCTTTCTCGGGTATCAAAATATCTCTATACCAAATTTCATGCAAATTGGTTCAGCAGTTAAGGCGTGATTGAGTAACAGACAGACAGACAGAGTTACTTTCGCATTTATAATATTAGTATGGATATAGCCTTCCTCGATAAATGGGCTATCTAACACCGAAAGAATTTTTCAAATTGGACCAGTAGTTCCCGAGATTAGCGCGTTCAAACAAACAAACAAACTGATACACAAAAAGCTATAAGAAGCTGAATCAACACAACGACGACAACAACAAAAGAGGGCGTTAATTTTTGATAGACATAAATTTGAACCTCAATGTAATAATAGTTAGGTTTAGGTGTGACGATTTAATAGTTAGGTTTGTGTTTAGGTTAGGTTAGGTTAGGTAAGGTAAGGTTAGGTTAGGTTAGGTAAGGTTAGGTTAGGTTAGCTTTTTTAAAACTAAATTATTTCTGGCCACGAAATTTATAATCGTAATATTAGCTGTTTCGTCTCTCTTTTCTCGGAAAATTCGAAATTTTTCAAAATCGAAAAAATTCGGCTGTTCAACAACAAAAACAGGTACCTCAATGTACTAATAGTTTGGTTTCTGTGTTACGATTTATTAGTTAGGTTTGTGTTTAGGTTAGGTTAGTAATTTTTTAAAACTATATATATATTAGCTGTTTCGTTTCTCTTTTCTCAGAAAATTCGAAAAAAAATTCGGCTATACAACAACAAAAATAGGTACCTCAATGTACTAATAGTTAGGTTTCTGTGTGTGTGTGTGTGTGTGTGTGTGCGTGTGTTAAGGTTAGGTTAGGTATAAAACATGGGTAATATATTATCGAAAAATAGTAAATTTTCCGGACTTAGAAAAATTTTCCTAACCTAACCTAACCTAACCTAACCTATCGTTTTCCACCTTATAGAAATTTTTCCTGACGTATAGAAATTTTCCTGGCTTATATAAATTTTCCGGACGTATAGAAATTTTCCTGGCGTATGGAAATTTTCCGGACTTCGAAAAATTTTCCTAACCTAACCTAACCTAACCTAACCTAACCTAACCTATCCTTTTCCACCTTATAGAAATTTTTCCTGACGTATAGAAATTTTCCTGGCTTATATAAATTTTCCTGACGTATAGAAATTTTCCTGGTGTATGGAAATTTTCCGGACTTAGAAAAATTTTCCTAACCTAACCTAACCTAACCTAACCTAACCTAACCTAACCTAACCTATCCTTTTCCACCTTATAGAAATTTTTCCTGACGTATAGATATTTTCTTGGCTTATATAAATCTTCCTGACGTATAGAAATTTTCCTGGTGTATGGAAATTTTCCGGACTTAGAAAAATTTTCCTAACCTAACCTATCCTTTCCACCTTATAGAAATTTTTCCTGACGTATAGAAATTTTCATGGCTTATATAAATTTTCCGGACGTATAGAAATTTTCCAGGCGTATGGAAATTTTCCGGACTTAGAAAAATTTTCCTAACCTAACCTAACCTAACCTATCCTTTTCCACCTTATAGAAATTTTTCCTGACGTATAGAAATTTTCCTGGCTTATATAAATTTTCCGGACGTATAGAAATTTTCCTGGCGTATGGAAATTTTCCGGACTTAGAAAAATTTTCCTAACCTAACCTAACCTATCCTTTTCCACCTTATAGAAATTTTTCCTGACGTATAGAAATTTTCCTGGCTTGTATAAATTTTCCGGACGTATAGAAATTTTCCTGGCGTATGGAAATTTTCCAGACTTAGAAAAATTTTCCTAACCTAACCTAACCTAACCTAACCTAACCTAACCTAGCCTAACCTAACCTAACCTAACCTAACCTAACCTAACCTAACCTAACCTAACCTATCCTTTTCCACCTTATAGAAATTTTTCCTGACGTATAGATATTTTCCTGGCTTATATAAATCTTCCTGACGTATAGAAATTTTCCTGGTGTATGGAAATTTTCCGGACTTAGAAAAATTTTCCTAACCTAACCTAACCTAACCTATCCTTTTCCACCTTATAGAAATTTTTCCTGACGTATAGAAATTTTCCTGGCTTGTATAAATTTTCCGGACGTATAGAAATTTTCCTGGCGTATGGAAATTTTCCAGACTTAGAAAAATTTTCCTAACCTAACCTAACCTAACCTAACCTAACCTAACCTAGCCTAACCTAACCTAACCTAACCTAACCTAACCTAACCTAACCTAACCTATCCTTTTCCACCTTATAGAAATTTTTCCTGACGTATAGATATTTTCCTGGCTTATATAAATCTTCCTGACGTATAGAAATTTTCCTGGTGTATGGAAATTTTCCGGACTTAGAAAAATTTTCCTTACCTAACCTAACCTAACGTATCCTTTTCCACCTTATAGAAATTTTTCCTGACGTATAGAAATTTTAATGGCTTATATAAATTTTCCGGACGTATAGAAATTTTCCAGGCGTATGGAAATTTTCCGGACTTAGAAAAATTTTCCTAACCTAACCTAACCTAACCTATCCTTTTCCACCTTATAGAAATTTTTCCTGACGTATAGAAATTTTCCTGGCTTATATAAATTTTCCGGACGTATAGAAATTTTCCTGGCGTATGGAAATTTTCCGGACTTAGAAAAATTTTCCTAACCTAACCTAACCTAACCTAACCTAACCTGTCCTTTTCCACCTTATAGAAATTTTTCCTGACGTATAGAAATTCTCCTGGCTTGTATAAATTTTCCGGACGTATAGAAATTTTCCTGGCGTATGGAAATTTTCCAGACTTAGAAAAATTTTCCTAACCTAACCTAACCTAACCTATCCTTTTCCACCTTATATAAATGTTTCCTGACGTATAGAAATTTTCCTGGCTTATATAAATTTTCCTGACGTATAGAAATTTTCCTGGCGTATGGAAATTTTCCGGACTTAGAAAAATTTTCCTAACCTAACCTAACCTAACCTTACCTATCCTTTTCCACCTTATAGAAATTTTTCCTGACGTATAGAAATTTTCCTGACGTATAGAAATTTTCCTGGCGTATGGAAATTTTCCTGACGTATAGAAATTTTCCTAACATAACCTAACCTAACCTAACCTAACCTATTCTTTTCCACCTTATAGAAATTTTTCCTGACGTATAGAAATTTTCCTGGCTTATATAAATTTTCCTGACGTATAGAAATTTTCCTGACGTCTAGAAATTTTCCTGGCGTATGGAAATTTTCCGGACTTAGAAAAATTTTCCTGACTTATACGAATTTTCCTCATCTGTTTAAATTTTCCCGACTTAAAGAAATTTTCCTGGCGTATAGAAATTTTCCTAGCGTATGGAAATTTTCCGGACTTAGAAAAATTTTCCTGACTTATACGAATTTTCCTCATCTGTATAAATTTTTCCGACGTATAGAATTTTTCCTGGCGTATGGAAATTTTCCGGACTTGGAAAAATTTTCCTGACTTATACGAATTTTCCCCAGATAAAATTCATTTATTTATTCCTTTTTTTACCCCTATATCAAATAAATGGATGGACCGATTTTGATAAAACGTTCACTTTTATCTTATTACTAAAGGCGAAAGTTTGTAAGGATTTATGGATGTATGGATGTTTGTTACTCTTTCACGTAAAAACTACTGAACCGATTACAATGAAATTTAGCACACACATAGAGGGTAACTTGGATTAACACATAGGATAGGTTTTATCCCGGAAATCCCACGGGAACGGGAACTATGCGGGTTTTCCTTTGAAATCGCGGGCGAAGCCGCGGGCGGAAATCTAGTTTAATATATATGACTTAGATTCGACAACTTTAATTTTTTTTCATTCCCACTTTTACCCCTATAGGTAGGTATAATAAATGGATGAACCGATTTTGATACACTTTATCTAAGAACCAGCGTCGGAAAATATGCTGCCTAACAAAAAACCGCATCTAATTCGGATTACCTGTTAGCGAGCTACGGTGGAACAAACAGATACACACACACAGACACACATAGCGGTCAAACACTTATCACTCATCTTTTTGCGTCGGGGCTTAAAAATATATGTAATACGACATAATTTAAAGGACATTTTATGTATAAAATTTACCTAAAAATAAGCATAATTTTAATTTGCCCCTCCCCCCCTACTACCTCAGCTTACCCCCTCACCCCCACCCCCACCACCAGAAATAACTGTAGCGTATAACAGATAACTTACGTTTTATCGTACACTGTATAATAGTGTACCATAGAATGCCTTAGCAAATGTTCGCCGTGAATACTTAAATGGTCATAACTTTTTTATTTATAAACCGATTGACATGAAATAAACACTAAATGTTAAATGAAGATTACCAAAATATATTAGTGAAAACCGCATTTAAATCGGATAAGCCGTTTCTGAGATTAGCGTGTTCAAACATACAGATAAACAGACAAACGGACAAACAGACAAACAGACAAAAAAAAATTTAACGACAGTTTTGGGTTTGGGATCGATTTAGTAATAACCCCTGCTAAATTTTTTTTACATATTTTCATTGTACAGACACCACTTTTCTAGAATTTTATTATATGTATTGATGATGATGATGATGATTGCCTATTAAACTAGTTGGTTGCTATAAATGCATAATGTATTTATTTATTGTATGTAGGATTGTAGGTGTGATGAAATGAAAAAAACGCATATGTATCTAAAAATATATTTAATAACTTAAAAATATGGCAGCAAATAAACTAATTACAAATAGAACACCTAATTTACTAGAACTCGCTTCGTTTCTCGTTCCTCCAGATCCCGTTATCTGAAAGAAAGAAATTAATTTGTAACATTGTTGATTCATACCTAACTTTATAAAGAAAATGGAAAATGTTAATTCAAAATAGGCCAAGTTTTTCCTTATAATATTGTTATTACTAAAAAATTACTTTTGTTCTGTTTCTTTTGTCAGATTCTATATAAATTAATAATAAAACTTAAACACTAACCGAATAAAACAACCTTCAAGTCTACACTTGACCTTGTCTACACTATATCCAAAAAATATGTGGTCTACTTCACATTTGTTACAATTTTACTAAAATATATACTAAATTAAACAACCTTAAAACACACACATACCGTACTATTCAGCCAAGTGGTATAGCTAGAGACCCTGGCGCTGACTCCCGGGAACAGGGGGTGAGCGCAGTCGTAACCCCACGAGGTCACTCCCACCACCACCTCGCGGTATATCAGGGGGCCCCCGCTGTCCCCTTGACACGCGTCCTTACCTAGTTATAATTAAAAAATAAATAATTTACGTATTAATCAAGGTAAAATACACAAAAGTTTGTGTCCAAAGCCAAATTTTAAACTATTTTTAACGTTCAATGCTTAGAAAAATTGTTGCAATTAAAAACAAAAAAAAAACTGCGATATTACTCAGGTGGAGAGTTTGCAATCGAAAAGCCAATCTGGGTATCAATTTTCTTCCTAAAAAAAGCTATCAAAATTCATCTCATGCAATTTTATGTTATTGGCATCATAGGCCAGTAGAAATCGACACTAAAAAACCCTAAATTCGCAAAGCACGATGTAGATTTGAATTTTTGGTATGTTGTTTGGATCAGTTAGGGTGATGTAAATCCCAATTTGCAACTTCGAAAAAGTTGTGCTCGCTGCGCACCACGTGATAAACTGCGAAAATTTTGGACTTTTTTCACTTTTTGCTCTAAAAGTCATAAACTATGCGTTTCCGACAAGTATGATTCAGTACATAAATTAAGGTTATTTGCAGGATAGGTAATTACCTATCCTGCAAATGAAAAAGTATTATTATTTTTATGATTTTATATGCTCTCAGTTTCAATTCTTTAAAAATCTATTTCTACCTTCTTTTTGTTTTTCAGATATTGTGTGTGAAATATTTGTCTCACAGACTTTGTTCTATGCTCTTATGAAAGAAAATTAAATGCACTACAACTTTATTATACGAACTTCTCATAGAACGAGCGGTTTTTGCCAATATTTTGCTTCAAACGGGAGCAAAACTAAAAATTTCAATATTTCGGGAAAAATGAACCATCTTCGAATGGCCACAGTTTAGTCGTTATAAGGTTTAGAGAGCTACGGTTAGGCTTAAATTGTTGCAAATTTAATAATCTTAATTTATGTACTGAATCATACTTGTCGGAAACGCATAGTTTATGACTTTTAGAGCAAAAAGTGAAAAAAGTCCAAAATTTTCGCAGTTTATCACGTGGTGCGCAGCGAGCACAACTTTTTCGAAGTTGCAAATTGGGATTTACATCACCCTAACTGATCCAAACAACATACCAAAAATTTAAATCTACATCGTGCTTTGCGAATTTAATGTTAATTTCCACTGGCCTATCAGAAATCTACCGCTGGGAAAGTTTTACTATTTTCATAAATTAGATATAGCAGCTATCTAGTATCAAGGAGGTAAACTGTAGGCTAGGATTTCAATATGTACGCCATCACAAAAAAAAAAACACATTCATACCTCCAACATCAAGCAAGCCCGCGCAAATCATGTTATTAGTAACAGGGTAAGGATCCCCTGAGATGTTCTGCAGCATCAGGTAGCGGCTGGCACACGTTTGAAGGTTCACCTTCCGAACCGTCACCTCGTTTAGGTATGCTGAACTCCCTTCGACGACCGTCTGAAATCGTTACAAGAAATATAAACAATTTTTTAGGCTTTCAATAAAGTTATGTATGTGTTTAGACTTCATTTTGTAACATATGATAGGTACTTAAAACACGTCTGAACGGTTTTAGTTATTTTGTTTTATTGCATTTTTCTCCGCATTCAATAATAATAATCATTTAACAAACGCAGTAATTTCATGGTAATTTGTAGAAAACGTCTTGTGAGTTGTTATTGCTTTTCCACATTTTACTCGGTAGATGGCGTTAGTAGCACATATTACATTTACTGTCTACAAAACCTATTCAGATGATTACACACAGATGTTTGAATGTTTCTCTGTTGCTCTTTACGGAACTGATTTTGTTGAAATTTGCTTTATACTGTGGGCTATACTCTGTATCTAATGATTTTTATCTAAATCTTTTTATATAAATATAATACTGAATTATGATTTTGTGTAGGTCATATCAAATAACAAATATCGTTGTTTTTAGCTATATTCGTTGGCTATATTGAATAAAATACTTAGGCACTTTTTTCACAATAAAACGATCTATCAACATAATATGTTACAGTTAAACCCCGTTTTCCGTTACAATGCAATTTGCCTAGTCCTAACTAGGAAAAAATATATACATAGGTACTATTTTAACGATATGGTCTAATCCATCGTATGATCTCTGGTTGACACTAAAATGGTCAATTAATTGAACAAAAAGTTCAAATAATTGGACCGATCGTGCTGAAATTTGGCATGCAGATAGCCAGTATGATGTAAGCATCCACTAAGAAAGGATTTTGATAAATTCTGTACTGTACAGTATAGGTACTTGTACTTCTGTAGTTTGCGTTTTTTTCACGTGGGCGAAGCTGCACACAACCTTTATTATACCTAAAACTTACACTAGTCCGCCCCCATCCAACGGTCACAACATTGGAAGAGTCCGGTACCGTCGCGCCTTGCTCCGGTATGAACGCCAGAGCGACACTAGCGCTCAGAGCTACTGCGGAGGAAAGCGACATCACCGCGATATCGTTGTCTCGTAATGGGTTGTTGTAGCGCTCGTGGACTCTAATCTGTGATACGGAGTGTAGCGAGCCTCCTGCAGGAAAATACGAAATACATTTTTTAAAATAGAGCAATGAAAGTCAAAACGTAACTTATTATAATAAATAAATGTTTGATATAAAATGTGGTTTTATTTTAGCTTGTCTGATCAATCTAACATTTTTTTTCAATTACCTACCTATATGAAACAATTCCCTTCCCTTAATTAAGTATAACAAATTAAATTAAAATATACATATTGAATTCAATGAACACGTGAAAGTAATCTAATGCATATTATGTAGTCGAAAAATTATAAATAGCGTTAGATTACAATCTCGCCGGAATCTATCACAAATTTTCAATGGATAAGCGTCTAAATTACCTGTGCCCTGGTACGTGGAACCAACTCGAACACTGAAGAGAGAAGCACTAGCCAGTTGACCAGATCTGCAAAAAAAACAAAGTAGTTTTAATTAAGTGAATAACACAAATTAAAAATAAATATCAAAGTATAATTACGATAACTTACGAAGTAACAAAGCAGTGAGCTGATGACATGACATGCCTTCTCGTGAGCAGGGTACCACCGCATGTTAGCTGTCTGTTATATAAGATCTGAAATTATCATTCATACTATCATTATTAATGCAAAAGTCTGTCTGTCTTCTACATTTGTTCGGCTCTTCATCTTCTGTGTATGTGTTTGTCACTGAACTCATCCTTATGGCTGGTTCACACTTTGATTAGTGCGAGTGCAGGTGATGAGTAGTACTACGTGTGGACAGCGACTGTTTAGTGCGAGTGTTTAGTAGGCTGTGTAGTAAAGTGAATAGAAGCGTGTTCTATTTTTTTGCGAGTGGACTGCGAGTAGCCACGTCCCGCGCGCCCTCCCTTCCCCCTCACTCGCAGCGTGCCTGCACTCGCACTAATCACCTGCACTCGCAGTCAATTGGACACTACTCGCACTACACACCTGCACTCGCACTAATCACCTGCACTCGCAGTCAATTGGACACTACTCGCACTACACACCTGCACTCGCACTCATCACCTGCACTCGCACTAATCAAAGTGTGAACCAGCCATTAGCGACTTAGCCAACTTTAATAAAACTTTTAGTTGATACGCAAGCAAAGCCGCGGGAATAACGTAATATAATAATATATTCAGTGAAATTTGTCGGCCATATAATTTATCAAAAGAGGGTTTTCCTCGCGGAAGCTTCAAATGGCAATATCAAGATAGTGCATTATCAGCATGATATCATAACTTCCCCTTTATATTATCTTTTAGCTAAGTACTGCATATAATAATAATATGAACAATACTGCTAAAATTATTGACAAATGTCTTACTTATAAAACGAATTTCGGTCGTTGTACCTCAACGTTGTACCTAGATTGATACCTATATTATCAGATTAGTCAGCACTTATAAAATAGCAATAAACCTAATTTAGATAGAAATTACACCTATAAAGATAAATAAACAAACTCAGATATATTGCATGTTTTTGTTTTCTTTTTATTTTACCCATTTTTATTTATTTTATAGCTCTATAGATTACGAATGTATCTACCTAATAAATATTAGTTCTTACTCATCAATAAATAAAACATTAATCATTCCAATATTATTAGCTCAAGTACAGAATCCATACTAAAATTATAAATGCGAAAGTAACTCTGTCTGTCTGTCTGTCTGTTACTCAATCACGCCTTAACTACTGAACCAATTTGCATGAAATTTGGTATAGAGATATTTTGATACCCGAGAGAGGACATAGGATAGTTTTTATCCCGGAAATCCCACGGGAACGGGAACTATGCGAGTTTTTCTTTGACTGCGCGGGCGATGCCGCGGGTGGAAAGCTAGTACTTTATAAATTAAAAAATAAAGCTGAAGATAGCCAATGGTAATTTTTTTAAATCGGTCAGGTAGTTTCTGAAATGAGCGAGTTAACTAAAACAATCCAACTCAATAAAGATAACTATTGAAAGACAATGAGAAATGTTCAGGGAGAAGTTCTTTTCTCTCTCTACTTTTACTACAGCTTGTTTGTCATACTAATTAAATTTACCTGCACTGTGTAGGGATATTTTTCGATGCTAGCGGGCGAGCCTCCGATGATTCTAACGGAAGTTTCTTCAGGGAAAGTGTCCAATTTCACAGTTCGTAGCTTGAAGTCCTCCGCCTGTGCTGTTAATAAATGTATTTTAGAGAATTTTTTGTGGCAAATATATATATTTATGCTTTACTGCGTAGAATTGTAAACACTGCTAGAATACAATCTTGCTAAATGATGAATACCCACCAGATTGCGATCTGTCGAAAAATTATTGTGATCTACATATTATAACGCAGGTGCTGTTTAAGTACAATATGTTTACAATGAAACATGATAAAAATAATGCAATAGGCATTATTTTTCGGTAGATTATAATCTATCGATTACACCTGATGGATGTTTGGGATAGGTAAATTCCCGGCATAATATTGATTGTACAAAACTGCGATATATTCGCACTACCTATGGTCTCGCGAGTAAGATTATAATCTGACGATTTTGGAATCTAACTGCAACATGTTATACATACGAGATATTATTAAAAAACAACTATTTGTATTTATTAATAGGTATATAAGTAGGTATACCTAGAATCGAAAGAATTACTTAAAATTAAGAACTTTATAAGTAGGTATAGTGTATCGTTTTAAAAGATTTTTTGCGAAATGTACCTACTTATTTCATTAAAATTTATTTTTTGGAAGACTAGCTTACCGCCCGCGGCTTCACCCGCTTTGTCTAAAACCTAATAAATTATATACTACTAGCAATGCCCTGCGGTTTCACCCGCATAGATAGCGATATCGTTACAGTGAAAAGTCTACTATAGGTCGGACTATAGGTTTAATTTTTAATCACAATGTGATTCATGTGGTCATGAAAATCACCTTTACCCCGTCCCGCACTACGGCCTTTTTTTTTGTTTTAGTGGGGAAATCTTTCATAGATACCCACGGCCTTCGGGGGAGGGGCCGTAGGTTATGTCGGATTTCTACCGACCAAAACCCCACTGTGTTCCGTCAAGACGCATATTGGTAGAATTCCTCCGTGACCCCCGCACTACGGCCTGCTCGAACAGTAGGTACATACCTACTATTTTCTGTAGATTGACACTTTTAAAAATTCGTTATATCTTTTGAATGGAATATCCAATTCTTTTCATTTAAAAAGTATTTTACTGGTATTGAAACAGTCTATAATAAAACATCATTTAATGGGATAAGGATTAATATAATATGTGTATGGATAACATGGTTTGATTACTGTCGGCACTTGTATTTACTTTGAAAACGTAAAAAAGTTGTTGTAGTAACATAACTACTGAAGATGGACATATGGTATCGCGGACTTTCTTGTAGATATTGATCCATTCTTTAATACCACAGTATTACAATATTACTGTGATAATACCGTAGAACATTTTTTTGTTTTATCTTCAATAGATTCCGCAGCGCACGCGATGACAGAAGTTTTATTGAGGATTTTTTTACACCTTGGGTTACATTATTGCATTTTTGGTAAGGATCTCTAATTTTTTTGAAAATGAAATATAGCCTATGTTGCTCAGTAAAAATGCAGCTTTCTAATGGTGAAAGAATTTTTGAAATCGGTCCAGTAGTTTTTGCGTGAAAACCATACATACATACATACATACATACTTACAAACTTTTCCTCTTTATAATACTTATTAGTATAGAAGCATAGAAAACCTTCCTCTTGAATCACTCTATCTATTAAGAAATACCGCATCAAAATCCGTTGCGTAGTTTTAAAGATTTAAGCATACAAAGGGACATAGGGAAATAGGGACAGAGAAAGCGACTTTGTTTTATACTATGTAGTGATGATGAAGTTACGAAAAATATGCAAACCTGCCATGCGGTAAATCTTTCACGCATAGCAACGGAGCAATCGATTAACGGATTATGAATACGGTACGTATAACGTAGGTATACTTTTTATTACGTTTACGTTTCAACACGTAATTAGTAGATACCTAGTAACTCAATGGTTTCAACTTTGTTTCAACCGTAGCCGTAGGCCCAGACAAGACATGCAAATTAAAAAGTATGAATATTCCGACTTGAAAGCTAAAATGTCGAATTAGGTAACAGTATACAACCATCTGGCACGTTTCACTCGCACATAATATTATATTATGGCTCGCAAACAAGATTCCATGTAAGGATAGCCTCTTAAATCTCATACAACTTGAATTCTGCAGTTTCTTTTAATTTGAATTGATTCCAGTCCAGTTATTACTACTCTATAGATAAAATAACTGCGATTTGTGAAGCGATAGGTTAGGAGAAAGCAGAGACCCTAAGAGCTTTGGCTTTTCATTCATTAAAATTGAAATCCCCTGGATGTACAATTATGTTTTAATTGATTGTTTATGGTGTATTTTCAGTGCTTATAGCTATTTCTTTGGTTTCATCTTCCACACAAAATCTACTGCTTAGTAAGCGAAGAAAGATCTATCACCGGATAACACGTTTTAACTTTTTTAAGTCTATTTTCATTTTAAGAAGTGATGATTGTTTTTATTTGTTGTTGATAATTCAGGATAATAAGAATTAATGTTACCGGTCCTTGCTATGTGTACCAATTTTGAATTAAATTTTCCCTTTTAGTGTACCAAAATCGAGTCTAAATAAAGAAGACGGTTACATACAAGTCACAAACAGGTGAAACTAATAAAAGCGTTTTAAAAATCTGTTCGAAAATTACAAGGTGCACCTAATGATAAAATAAAAAATCTTGTGAACAAGCGATAAATACAAACAATAAAAATAACTTTAAAACCCAAAAACTTCAATTTTAGTAGTTAGGTAGCACAGATCACATGTTAGGTAGGTACCTAGGTTCTCTCACTTTTTAAGATCTAATTAATCTATTTCCTTATCTAATTTATAAATTAAAAAATAACAAACAAATCAATACTTACACAAAGCGAATAAAACAGAAATAAAAAACACACGTATCATTTTAAACAAGTTTGTGTCAATACTATTGAAACGCCTGAAAGTGAGCCATCGCTTATCAATTGATAAGGGTTGATATCAAACATACAATCAATTTATGGGGAAATCTTCTTAGAGCAGCGCAATAGACAATAAATATCTTACTCTTAACTATCTAAAATGTTATGAGTTATGACGTGAAAAAAAAGTTTCGTCAAAATCTGTTCAGCCATTTCGTGATTTCGAATAGGCCGGAGCAAACTAATTTAAATTATTATAAACTTTCATTGTATTGTTTAAGTAATTACATACCATCTATGTATTAGTTGATGTTGAATTTATGTATTATTTGTTTAGCTGCTGTTATTTAGTTGCTTAGAAGAGATGTCAAAACATGCGTTTACATTTCAACAACAAAGTGACGCTGTTCTTGAAATCATGTTTTATTCCGTTCATTACGTCATCATTACAAAGCAATACATGTTGTGGTTTCAGCTTTGTGTTAATCGAACAAAGTCAACAAACACAAACACTTACCATTTACCTAATAATACCTAACTTTTCGGCCGCAGCTTCGCCCGCATAGTCAAGAAAAAACCCGCAAAGTTGCCGTTCCCGTAGGATTTTCGGGATAAAAACTATCAAAGTTACCCATTATGTGTGTGCCCAATTTCATGAAAATTTTTGCGTGAAGGAGTAACAATCCAACAGACAAACTTTTGCATATCTATACACTTATACAGTATACTTATACTAATGTGCTATTATAAAGCTGAAGAGTTTGTTTATTTGTTTGTTTGAATGCGCTAATATCAGGAACTACTGGTCCGATTAGAAAAATTCTTTCGGTGTTAGATAGCCCATGTATCGAGGAAGGCTATATATCATTTGGTTATCCGTTATACTATAGCTTAGTGCTAGCTTTATTATTTATACCTACTAGCTGTTGCTTCCGTCTTCACCCGGAGATTTTTATGGTTCATTTTTCAAACGAGCGGAGACAAATCCAACGAACCAGAAATCAGTTTTTGAGTTTATAACTGTTGTGTAGTGTGTAGGTACCACACTAAACTAACACTATTTTTATGTCATGCTTTTATGATAGGTAGGTACCTATATGTACACATATCCAAATGAAAGTAACTATGCTGCCCTTTCCAACTCTTTTTTATTTTATAATCATCCTACTTAATCCAATACATGTAGTATGAAAGATTCCACACGGCTCTATTTTTAAACAATCCTCTAAGATATTTCGATGTTTAAAGCAGCACACACTTCCTGTCTCAGGGTTGCTATTGCAATAAAAATTTGTAATGAAAAAAAATTTGTATTTTTTTTTTTTAATTTTAGCAACACAGGTAGTGATATAATTGCCCATTGCTTCACCTATGACCATAGCACAGTATTACAATATCTAATAGGCAACAAATAATAATTAAAAAAGAAAATTAGGTAACTTAGTTACTATCATTTACCTACTACAGAAAGTTCTAACGAGTTATTTATCCTCTCAGCTCATCATTTTTTGAAAAATATCATAACTGAAATTCAGCTGTAAAGTTCGATAGCATGACAAGTTTATAATTAAGCGTGGGTTCAACGTACTTTAGTTCTAAACATCGCGATCGTCGGTCGCGTTAAAAATAACGCGACGGTGCAGACTGCACTTGGAAAAAGCACAATTTAAGTTTATTAAAACGAGCCATATAAGAAATGTATGAAAATTTTATCGATAATCGCTACATATTGAGTTTTTTTTTATCCTAGTTTTGTCACACATAAAATGCTTATAATAAACTCGAGAAAACAGAAACAACAATATATTTAATATTATGTGGTACCACAGAATAGTTACTAGTAGGTACGAATAAAATTTAGTGTGGCTATCATAATATGATTATTGAATATCGAATTACATATTATTGTCGAAAAGTCGAAAGCAGGTAGACAGACAAAAATTCATGTAGGTAGGTATGCTATACCTACACGGGCACGGGATTGAACGGTCGCGGTTTTCGAAAGTATACCGACTCCAAAAGAAATTTATATTAAGCTATTGCATAGCTTCTATCGCGGGCCTTGAGCGCGGGGACCGAATCCAGAAATTCCGTAACGAAAAACCTCACGCTCCCCACTCCGACGGACACGGAGGTGTGGCTTGAAGGCATGCTATGCAATAGCTTTACCGCGGCAGTCCCCGAGTGCCACACGTCTTTTTTTTTTTCATATAGGTAGTAACTAGTAAACAACTCACGTAGGCTTGATAATAACAACGTGGGTAGTAATAAAAAAAAAAATACACCTACGGAGATACGCACCGAACTTTATACTTTTAAATCATTTAAATTTAAATTATTCTCCACCATATTACCTATCCAAATAATGACAATATGTATATTTTGTATATGTATATTATCACAGTTAATATTACCTATTCATATAACTACTAGGGATGCATCGATACGCCTTTTCGCCGATACGATACCGATACCGATATTTTTATAAAAATATCGGCGATACCGATACCGATACGCTTACTGTGAATTCAAAAATGAAGGTATAATAGATAAATCACAAGTCAGATTTTTCTTTTATTAATATAAAAAGTAGAGACATAGGTTAATTATTAGGCAATAAAAATTTTAGTAATTAGAATTAACATTGATAGGATTTTTGTTTAAAAAACAAAGTGATCTTAAGTTTTGCGGAGAAAGGCGATTTCGCAAGTCTGTTTGAATGAGACCTGCGCTGGAAAATAGTCTCTCAGATGCAACAGAACTCATTTGGAAACTAAAGTACTTCTGCGCAATTTTTTTAAACAAAAATTTGGGTATAAAACGTAATTGCGCCAGAAAACGAATGGATCTGCATCTCTCGATATATTGGGACAACTCAACAACACATTCACAAGCGCGGGGTTTCCCCGAGCATAGTTCATGCCTCGTTTGCAACGGAATAGACGAGACAACACGCTCGTTTACACTACTTTTTTAAATTAAAAAGTATCGTTGAATCGGTCATAAAAATATCGTCGATACCGATATATCGGCTAACCCAAAGTATCGCCGATATATCGGTATCGGTATCGGTATCGGATGCACCCCTAATAACTACAATATAAAATAATCCTATACTAGTACATAGTACAATGAGTTACCACAGAGTTACTATGTACTACGTACTAATATTACCTCAATGACATAGTAGCAGTTGTACATACGTAGTATATTATTATTAGTCTGTGGTAGCAGTAAGTTTTACTTGGATCGATCATAGAATAGAATAATAAATATAAAGCTAAAATCAAAGTAGGTATACGTAATAATGTAAAGCCGGGTATCCACTTAGGTTCGCCGTGGATTGCGAACACTGTGTGCTCCGCGAACGTGAACGTGTACAGTGTACACACTTAGGCTGCAACATCAGTGCTCCTGTCGGAGCGCTAAATTCCGCGCTCCGGACACGACAGACGGTATCGGCACAGTATTACCATCCTACAGTAGTGCGACGAATGTACTTGTGCAGAGAAACGGAGGGGAACTGGCGGGGGTCGGGCGACGCGGGCCGCGTAAAGCAATCACGCTGAGATTGCTTTACCTATCGCGAAAGGACGACGCAGTCGTATTTTTTGTGTAATAATTTTATTATACAAAGGTACTTACATATTCTATTATGGCGCGCACAAACTGTTCCGTTTACGGATGTAAATCTACATTGAAATCCCAGAAGGAAACAATATTTCAGAAAGATTGTATTACCTAATTGTATCTGTTGAATTAAAATCAAAGCTATGTATATGTTGTCCTCATTATTTTCTAATCAGATTGTACATCCCAATGCGAATGCATTACTTAGTTAAATGTTATAAATTATAATATACAATTAAGAACATCCAAAAATAAAGTGTCCACGTAAATAATATTTAGCAGTGCAATATCTATAATTATATATTTATGAACAAATAATTACATCAGATTTAATAATCGCAATTATTTTGAATGTACATATGAATAAATGATTTCATCATAATATTAATAATCACAATTGTTTTATTTCCCATTTGTTGCAACCCTAGCGTATTTTCGTGTGGCAGCGTAAGTACCTACGCTGGCGGCGGCATCGCGCGACATCAAAGGCGATTCCTTACTGTAGGAAATAATATTGTAATACTGTGGTATCGGTATGTGCAAACATGCCGCCTCCAGAATTAGTAGGAAGTACAGCTTATATTTTGATACATATATTGTGATGGAATACAAACAACCTCCTCAATTTTGGCAAGGTAATATGAATAAGGGAAGAAGAAATAATGCATATATTCATCACTAGCTTTCCGCCTGCGGCTTCGCCCGCGTTTTCAAAAAAAAACCCGCATAGTTCCCGTTCCCGTGGGATTTCCGGGATAAAACCTAGCCTATGTCACTCAGAAATGATGTAGCTTTCCAACAGTGAAAGAATTTTTCAAATCTGCCAAGTAGTTTCGGAGCCTATTCAATTCATACAAACAAACAAACAAACAAAAAATCAAACCTTTCCTCTTTATAATATTTGTATTATGTATTATTCATCATTTCATCGGACCACTCCATGTTCGCGAACTTAACAAACACACGCTCGCGTCCACGAACAAACTGCGCTCCCCTTTGAGTTCGCGCAAAAAACCGCTTCCGGAGCGCTCCGCCGTGCTCCGATCGTGCTCCAGTCGCGCTCCGCGATCACGACGTATCCATTATGTTTGGTTTGCGGAGCGGGCGCGTTCGCAAACCACGGCGAACCTAAGTGGATACCCGGCTTAATGTGAAATATAATTGTTATTTATAACATGTACAGGCTACATAGTTAGGTAGTTAGCATGAATTTTGATTAATTTCCCTGTTTACTAAACCACAACTTTACAATGACCTATTATAAATAAATAGCGATCATAAGAAACCACGTCATAACCAGTAAACCAAGTTTTTAACCTTGTATGCATCCTACGAGGACTTGTAAAGTGGGCGGAGTGACATCATTTCTGACATGACCATATATGGTTCGACGCGGTATGACACAATTATGCTAATTAAGCTGGAGTAATTTCAACTTTTTATTAATCGATGTTTAACCTACATACTACGCGTGTACTTTGCCATTTATAGGTACTGGTTATAAGCACAATCTTCTGAAAACTAGGTACCTACTTGTTTTATTTGGCTACCGGCTACGAGGTATACATACTACATAGGTATATACAAGTTAAGTACAAACCTATGTATTTCAATTATTTAGAAGGTAGTTTCAATATTACCTATATTTTAAAATAGCTTAATTTTGCATTGAGATACTATTACTACCTACCTACCTACGGCTACGTAGTAATAATAGCTCAATGTAATTTTGCAGCTTTGTTTTGTATTCCAGGCAGAATAAAAAAATCTTTGTCATTGACATCTGAGATACGCGGAAATCAATAGATAAGTACCAGCCTTTTCAAAAACTAATTCATAAATGAAAATCTAGCGCCAATTAAGGTGAGTATCGACTTCGCGCTCCAAGAGGTCGAACATTGGCGCGCGCTCCAGCCGCGTGAAATGGATACCAGTCTGGAACGCGCGCCAAAATGTTCGTTGGAGCGGTCGAACGCGGAGCGGTCCGTTCCGTCGGGTGTCGGTTTTTTACCGCGCATCAAACGTGGCGCGCGCGCCAATGGAGACGGGTTTGTCGTATTTTTTGTGTTTGTTGCGCTCCGAGTAATAATTATTATGGATAACCAAAGTTGCCGTAAATTAATTCAGCTATATGGTACGAAAGAAGTTTCGTGGAACAGTAAAATTTCTTCGTATCATAATAAATCGCTTAGAGATCTTCTCTAAGCGATTTATTGGTTGGAGGGAAATCAGTAGTGAAATGGGAGTCCCTGTGCCGGAGTTAAAGAAAAAAATGCTGCTGCTGCTCGTACACGACTAGCTTCCATGATGAACGGTCAAACACTGGAACAGTTGCCACGCGCGCCAGGCGCGCTTAGTTGATATACTTCAATTATTTGGAACGCGCTCCGCGGAACGCACTCTCGGCGCGGTCATTCATGGCGCGCGCGCCAGGAGCGCGAAGTCGATACCCAGCTTAACATATACAAAACAAGTAGGTAGTAGGTACATACCTAGGTAGAAGGTGCCTAATTAATAGATAAAAATTAGCTTTTAAAGTTTTAACTAAGTTAAAAAGGTTTTAAGTTTTTGTTGTAATGACAATGATGACTAATGACATATTTATAATATTCTGATCATGGGAAATAAATATATTGATATCTTCTTATTGTACGTCAATAAGTTGATTTGTTGTAGGAACTTGTAAAGGAAACGAAAGTGTACATCACATTTAGTATTTATTTCTCATTGAAATTGAGTGCGGAATGCTTTGAACTTTAACTTAATATTCTTCAGCACCCTCGCCTTCACCCTCAGCGGAGTCCATGCCGACTTCTTCGTAGTCCTTCTCGAGGGCGGCCAAGTCCTCGCGAGCCTCGGAGAACTCACCCTCCTCCATACCCTCACCGACGTACCAGTGCACGAAGGCGCGCTTGGCGTACATCAGGTCGAACTTGTGGTCGAGACGAGCCCAGGCCTCGGCGATGGCCGTGGTGTTGGACAACATGCACACAGCGCGCTGCACCTTGGCGAGATCGCCGCCGGGCACAACAGTTGGGGGTTGGTAGTTGATGCCGACCTTGAAACCGGTGGGACACCAGTCCACGAACTGGATGGTACGCTTGGTCTTGATGGTGGCGATGGCAGCGTTTACGTCCTTGGGCACGACGTCTCCACGGTACAACATGCAGCAGGCCATGTATTTGCCGTGACGCGGGTCGCATTTCACCATCTGGTTGGCGGGCTCGAAGCAAGCGTTTGTGATCTCGGCGACGGAGAGTTGTTCATGGTACGCCTTCTCGGCGGAGATGACGGGCGCGTAGGTCACCAAGGGGAAGTGGATACGGGGGTAGGGCACCAAGTTGGTCTGGAACTCTGTTAGATCGACGTTGAGTGCGCCGTCGAAACGCAGGGAGGCGGTGATCGAGGATACGATTTGGCCGATCAGTCTGTTCAAGTTGGTGTAGGTTGGGCGTTCAATGTCGAGGTTGCGTCTGCAGATGTCGTAGATGGCCTCGTTGTCGACCATGAACGCGCAGTCGGAGTGCTCCAAGGTGGTGTGGGTGGTGAGGATGGAGTTGTACGGTTCGACGACAGCGGTAGAGACCTGCGGGGCCGGGTAGATAGCGAACTCAAGCTTGGACTTCTTTCCGTAGTCCACTGAGAGACGCTCCATGAGCAGGGAGGTGAAACCGGAACCGGTACCACCTCCGAAGGAGTGGAAGATTAGGAAGCCCTGGAGCCCGGTGCACTGGTCAGCGAGCTTTCGGATGCGGTCGAGGACTAGGTCAACAATTTCCTTGCCGATTGTGTAATGTCCACGGGCATAGTTATTGGCAGCGTCTTCCTTACCAGTGATAAGCTGTTCTGGATGAAACAACTGCCTATAAGTGCCTGTGCGAACCTCGTCTGTGAACAAAAATAAACAATGTTAGATACCATTTCAATTTTCATTTTGAAGCTCAATATGACTGAATGTACTGTAAATTTGATTTCTTGAACAAATTATGTGTGAAATTAATATTTATGTAAAATTCTAACTATCTTGAGATCTGTAAGTTCAAACTCACCAACTACAGTAGGTTCCAAGTCGACAAACACGGCACGGGGCACGTGCTTGCCGGCGCCGGTCTCGCTGAAGAAGGTGTTGAACGAGTCATCTCCACCGCCAATTGTCTTGTCAGTGGGCATCTGACCATCAGGCTGGATGCCGTGCTCCAGGCAATAGAGCTCCCAGCAGGCATTACCGATTTGGACACCGGCTTGGCCAACGTGTACTGAGATGCACTCACGCTGTAGAACAAGAGTTTTTATTAGATGGATGGAATATGATGTGAATGAATACCTTTATTTTTATTGATTAAACGCTTTATTCTCAATCATTTGTGTATAATTTCTGTGTACATTGGTAAAAACCGAAGATTTTAGTAAGATAAACGTTAATAGCATGAAATAAGGAAATTAAAAAAAAAAACAAAATTCTCAAAAAAAATATCGTTAATATTACCCCATTTCTTAAATTCTTATCTAGGTAGCAAGTAAATACTTCATTGTTCAATGAGAGATAATCCCATGAGATAACGGGATAGGTCAATCACCTCTTTCAATCATGGTGAAGTGCAGAGAAAGTCGAGAAAGTACGACCTCATTTTTTAACGCGAGTCAAATTGTTATATTGTATCGAACTTTCTTGAAATTTAGTATTTACACCGAAATTAAGCGACAAAGAGTAAATCAATAACTTATGATGACATCAACCTTGAATGAGGTCGGAACACGTCAGCGACCGACGCCTAGTGTTAGAATAAAAAATTTACTAAAAATCTATCTAAATAAAATAATATTACGAGCTTAGAAAATCAAGAAGAAGAATAATATTTGTAATACTTAAGATATTTGAAACAGTTCAATATTAGCAACCGTAAGCTCATGTTAGTGACGTTACTAGATTACCGACAGAAAACAAATTGAATGTACTTGTAGTTCTAATTATAATTTGAAAAACAAATGATACAAAGACAGAAATTAAGAATAGAATACAAAGAATCAATGATAGAAGTTATTTTCAAATTAAGAATGCCACACCCGGCCTCATGTACAAAATGCCGACAAGATGGCGCATCCACCCGGCATTTCATTTCGTGTTAAAACTAACAAAATAGCGAGAAAATATACTGAAATGAAATGTAAAAATAAGAAATAACTGAAACTTACCATTTTGAAGTAGTTTGCTTGAACTAACGTAGAAATAAATTAATAAATTAATGTCAGTCGACGTTCAGCGTACCGGTTAAGAGGGTTGCCAAACGGTTAATAACGTCGAATTTTCCGTTACGAGAACTTATATAGTCATGGGTTTGCGGGGGTTCGACGCCTCGCTTCCTCAACTCTGATTGGTGGATTCAGTGCCGCAGAGCAGTATCGACCAATGCGAAGAAAGCTGCATTATCTCACCATTGCGGGAATATGTGGGCTGCTGATTCATACACGGCTAAGTGATGTAAACAGTATTCAAGATCGATATCGATATTTCTTGCATGGTAAAACCAAAATTTCAAGAAAATCCATGTTAAATATAAATTATTCAATGTATATTTCGCAATTTTTTACTAAAGTTCACTCAAGAAATACTACAATGTATCAAAGAATTAAATAATCCATTGGGTACATCAATAATTAATATTCAGTAATAAAAAAAATAATCAACTTATTTTGAATAAGGCAATAAAAATGGCAATAATTTAATAAAATAACCGTTTTTATCAGTAAATGATTGATAGATAACCCATAATATAATTTTAATAGTATACAATATTATGTTTAATAAAATTACAACAGGAAGTTTCATTCCTTAAGTTTACTACAGTAATACGATTAATTAATATAATGAATTAATGACATACGTATTGAGATTATCTAATAATCACAATAATAAAATCGACCTGTTTAAAATTTAATATAATAAGTAGGACATTAATTTATTGTGTAAGTGTGTACATAATTATGATAAAACAAACAATAATTAATATCAAAACATTTAAATATTTCTAAATTTTATATTAGAATATTAATATTGTGAATTTTATAAACAAAGTAAATGGTAATATCAAAACTGTAAACTTTCTGTGCGGAACGAAAATTAGAAACTGTGTTCTTGCTTTCCAAACATAATCATCAATATTTTTTCTCATGTCATTTAATTACGAGGTTTACGTTTGATTAACGTGGCTACAACGTACATCTTAGTTTGATTTAAAATAATTTCATGTAACCCTCTGTCGCGTAAATAGCTTGATAATGTAGGATCGCATACAATTAGTAATAACAGCGTGTACCTGGAGAGAAAAAACTAAATTATGGATCCATAATCATTATTTCACTACTCCTCTGCAAACAAAATGTATCGACATAAACTAAATTACCTTGACATGATACAAATGCGTAATGATCTGATGGTAGATTTAGGATAATAGATTAAAATATACCTGCTTTCAAAATTCTTATTAATTGTAAACTATTCAGTTCTTTCAAGAAGAAATTGTCGAAAGAAATAATTGTACCACGAAATAATGTATAAAATAAATCATTTATCGATAACAAGGAGTAATACATCACTGCAATGTCTTTGTTGAGTAAGTAGTTAAGTACAGACTACAGCTGCGGCAATTATACTTTTGCACACATATCGATCGGCACCTCTGAGATCGGCACCGTCTGGACTTTTTTTGAGACTTTTTTGGTTATGTTTTTCACGACAATAATAGAATTGAGTATTTAAATTCAATTGAAACGAATAACATTAAAACTTAAAATTTATTTAAACTAGAAAATAATAAGATTACGTCAACGATAACAACAGGAATCAGAAAAAACACCCACCTTTAATAAAAATATTTCTATTATTTGCTTTTCAAATTCATATTATGTTGTTACGTATGTGTTAGAATTTATATATTTTATTTAGATGATTCAAAAAGTAATAAAAATAAAAATAGGTACATAATATTTTCTTAAATCCAATTTCACAAATTGTATTCAACGCCATCTTTTAGATCGCTTGCTAACTAGCATAGTTTAAAATTTAAAAGGGAAATGATAGGAATGTTAGGTACGCAAAAAGCGCCATCTATTATAAAGATAGAAAAGAATATTATTAAATTTTGTAAATTCGACAGTTTTTATCATTGTTTCAATCACAGGTTTCAATAAATTATAAACTTAGCTTATTTTTTATTCCGTAATTAAATGATTATTTATTACTTATCTATTGTAAAAGTAATTGTAAAATATAAAAGTACATAGTTTTTGTGGAAGCGAGTGAGATATATATATCGTGACTGTTTATTTCCGCTTACGTTTCCCGCGCAGGTTCAAGCGGTTCCACAAGTGCGGGTTGCGTATGCGCGCTAAAATATCATTCCGCGCGCGAACGTTATAGGATGTGCGCTTTCGAATCTACGAATTTTTAAAAACGTACGGGATTCCAAAAATAGGCGACCTTCGATTATTGTTATAATAATGTTAACACTGTTTTATTAGTGCATTTAATAGTTACAATTGTGTGTGAAGTGTGGATTTTTCATTTATTTCAGACAGCGCGCTATAAAATTGTAAGTCATTAATTTTTATATGCATGTATATTTTTTGGCATTTACTTACAGGTTTAAGTACATACATCTGTACTGAATTTTCTTTGGTGAAAAACAAAGTAACTTGTATCCATTTAAGGTCTCCGTTCGTTTGATCTCCGTTATTTTCTCGGATATGGAGTGGCCTTATAGTGCCTAGGATCTTGTAGAATCTAGACTCGCCTTGGGCTGAGTTGAAAGTAGGTTTTAGCGAAGTATTGTATCAGTGTTTGTTATTATTATGATAACGAGTTTACTTTCTAAACATATTCATGGATAATATCTGAATACTTATCGGTTTAGTTTACGCCGATGATTTTGCACAACATTCTAATTTCAAATTTGTTCTCTATCTGATTTGTTTTAAATGCGCAACAGTTTCTTTAAACACGTATTTATTTATTTTTTAATTTCGCTCTCGCAGTTTTGCTTCTTTTAAAAATTAAGTCCAAGATGGCACTATTAAAAGCTCGAATTATGTTCCTATTACTTTTTAAATTCTTAAATGTATGGCCTGTTGTTGATCTTATATTATAATTTATTTTGTGTACCAACTAGGTATGAAATAACTTCATGTCTTTGCTTGTGTTGCTGAAGAGATGAGCCCAGTATAATTAAATATAAAATGTTATTGAAGTTGCAATATTGTACAACAGACTATTTTCAAGCAAATTCACATTATTTTTCCCATACATTACAGGTTCTTTTAACACGTTCACTGCGACATCATTATCAAAGAACTTTCAGCTGGTGCTTTGGAGACCTAAAAGATCTCGAAACTTATCCACCCTTTGGTGCGTTTGAGACCTAATCAGTCTCCTAAAGATACAGTTTTGAAAATAATTTATATCTTCCAGAAAACAATGACATATACTTTGAAGTTTTTGTGGATGAAAGATAGTCTATTGTTTTATATTTTGCTAGGTTCGCACGCAGTTATGACATTTGAATAAACTACAAATACCAAAAAGAAATTAGATATCTATTGCATCTCGTACCGCAACCGAAGATAGTTCAATATGTGTAGTAAGTAGTGATGGGAATGTCAGTTGTCGATTGAAATATTATAGTTTAATTAATTATGCAAAGTGTTTTTCATTAAAACATGGTAAGCAAATTGATTGCTTGCATTGCGCGCATATGGTAACAATTCGTTTTCCGAACATTTTCCAAAATTTTTATTATACTGGACGATGCAGCAGTATAATCCGGCTTTGATTTTTTGTTCTTCTCCGTAGATACTGCTTTCCGAATCGGTGGTAAATGTTAAAAATATGTAATGGCATTTCAAAAGTGCTTGTAGAAGAAGTCTAATTGAATAAATAAATGTTTGAGCTTGAGTTTGTTAGAAATCTCACCAAAATAAATAGATTTTTTACACTTTTTTCTTTTAAAAGAACTCATTGTTTATAAAAAAATAAGCAACACCTAGATACGCGAGTATTATTTCCAAAACGAGCGAGCTCCCACATCGATGCTAGGACAACACTAAACCGAATCAAGCAGCGCCCGCGCCGCCTACCCTCCCTCTCTTGCGTCTACGAGGCCTACGTTTCCACGAGTACCGACATATCTCCTAACGCAAGGAATGAATATAATTACAGTACTGTGCGTTAGGGACCTAATCCGTCTCTAATTTATTTTTTAATGTTATTGAACTCAACTTTTAGTAGGAAGCAAATATGTATATTTGTCCTACTCATACTTAAAGAACTTTATAAGTTAGACCCTCCCGCAAGGAGTGAAAAAACACGATTATATTCAACGCACAAAACAAAAGTCCTGCAAGGGATCTGATAGATCTCGTAATGCAGCGAACGTGTTAACTTTTTGTTTTGTATATGTCGTGGCCATATCGTAAATTTGCTCATTTCATGATATGATTGGCCATTTCACGAAATGGTCGCATTTCGTGAAATGGCCAATTTAGTTTGGTCACATCATGATGTGGCTTGAGCAGATCAATGATAAGAAATCGTTTCACGATATGGCCAACTAAACGCGCGGTTTTTTCATGAAATGATCAAAATTATTTGATCATATCGTAAAATAGTTACATTAATCATTGGTAGAGGCGCTGCAAGCTCTGTGTTTATGTGATAAGATGGCGGCCGCTGGCGAAAATTTAATTATTCGCAGTTAAAAACTTCATAATTCGTTTAATAACAATATGAAGAAAGTCATAGCAAAGAATTTACGACGGTTCGAGTACTATGGAAAATGTGGATATCTTATGTATTGAAGAAAAAATGCGTCTTAAATCCGCTTCTGGCACTCGCCGGCCGCTGCCGCGGCACGCTCGCTTTGCTCGCTCGGCTCGTGCGTTGTTTATCAAAGTCTAACCTAACCTAACCTAACTGTTTTTTATTGCAAAAACGATTCGCTTCTGGCATTCGCCGGCCGCTGCTGCGGCTCTAACTTAAATGACATTAAACAAGTTTTTAGAATATTCTGAATTTTAATATTTTATGGACATCTTTATATTTTATACGATCTGGCCAAATGTGGATGGCCAAATCGTGAAACGTTGACGATTTAACGATCTGATCAAACTATGTTGGCCATTTCATGAAATGCGACCATTTCGTGAAATGATCGATCATATCATGAAATGAGCAAATCTACGATATGGCCACGACATATACATATTATAGTTATAGGTACCTTCAAGGCCATTTCAAGGCAAGTTTTTTTGTTAAATACATAACTATATCAAGTTATTTTATAGAGCGAGTAACTATGGTGATAACATTTGCAATGTGTGTGCTAAATTAGTATTGTATATTATTTAACTATTAATACTTTTAAGTTTATACGAAATAAAAAGTAAATATGTAGCGACAAATCTAAAAATTCAGTCAGAATGCTTATTTACAAGAACTTTTTTGCTGAGAATTAAAAAAAGAAGAAATGTATTGAGCAATATTTTATTAATATTTTAACGTTTGAACATTTAAAAAAATCACATAACGTAACGGCCAGAGGCGGCTCGTGACAAAATTTTATGGGTGTTCACTTGAAATAAAACACTGAAAATACATGGTGTAAAGCAGTACATTTATCAAAAAAATTACTTATAAATACAAAAATATCTATAACTTAAAGCGACAAGACATTCGTAAATGTCTGTTGTTGCTTTCATCACAACCACACAACCACGGTGTTTTCACATAATATTGTTCGGATTTAAACACACGCGTATATGTTTTCGTTTTTGTCGTACATTTTTGCGTAAGGTCAAGTTCAGGCCGTGGCAGTCCCTTAGCTTTCAATTCAAGCCGAATTTGTAACGTTTTAACACACTTTTTAATGAACGCCACATTATAATTGTTCATTTTCACACTCACAAGTAATACTGATAACTACAGACTATTTCAACACGTATCTTATGATTTTAATTAGAAAATTCCCGAATTTGCATTCGCGCGCGTGCATTGAAGTTGACTCGAAAGTCGAGTGTTTGTTTATAATATAGAGAGTGGCAACATCGCTGTCCTGTGTACGGGCGCGGCCGCGGCGGTAAAAACGAACCGGCAACGTTTGCGGGAGCGGCGCTCCGAATTTTGCTATTTTTCCATAGAAAATCTTCTGTTTCACGCGCGCAGGGCACTGGCAAACCCTCTCTTTCACTCCTATTGGATTTCGTATAAGGAAATGTACTAAATATTTTTTCATTGGAGCGCAATCGTGAGCGCTCCGCTTCGCGCGTTACTGTATAATACAGTATTATTCAGGTGTATGGAATGATGGAATGATGGATATATTCATTGGTATTGACACTAGTTTTTTACGATTACGATTGATTTTAAATAGTAATAATTAATATTAATAATGAAATTAAGGAGTATGATTTTATTATAATTATTTATGGGAGTTCACTGCACCAGCGCTCCTTAGGGCGAGCCGCCTCTGGTAACGGCACCGGTTTCCGACTAGCCTCCTCTATCCGACCATTTTGATTTTTATTTGATAAAACGTTTAAAATACGCGCGACATTCGTGAAACTGAAGGCTTTCGATCCAATCACTTATCGTACGTCATCTGTCCAAAATTGGGTTTCAAATTTTAACCGACATTTCGTCAATCCAAGAAAAGCTAGGCGAGGGTGTAGTTTGTATTGGATTGAATGCGAAAAAAACATAAAACGGTGAAAATAAACATTTGGATTTTTACGCTAAATACTCTGGTAAGTTTGTGGTTAATTTACTTTAAACGTTTTATTGGTATTTTAAATTATTAATTTTAAAATATACATGCCAAGATAGCGTATTTTTATAGGTTTTTTTGGACAAATAATTATGGACGGAATGAGGAGCTTGTCAAAATAACAACATTCCGAAATCCGACCGAATCGGTCGGTAAAAGGAATTTCGCACTTTTTAAAAGAAGGTAATTTTCTATTATGCATGTTGTTTTGTGGAGGTTTCGTATTAAGTTATTTATTCTAAACGCTATGCTTAAATACAACACCTGTATGCGACCAATACTAACTTTAATGGATTATTTGTAATATGGCTGGTTCACACTTTGATTAGTGTGAGTGCAGGTGATTAGTGCGAGTGCAGGTGTGTAGTGCGAGTAGTGTCCAATTGACTGCGAGTGCAGGTGATTAGTGCGAGTGCAGGTGTGTAGTGCGAGTAGTGTCCAATTGACTGCGAGTGCAGGTGATTAGTGCGAGTGCAGGCACGCTGCGAGTGAGGGGGAAGGGAGGGCGCGCGGGACGTGGCTACTCGCAGTCCACTCGCAAAAAAATAGAACACGCTTCTATTCACTTTACTACACAGCCTACTAAACACTCGCACTAAACAGTCGCTGTCCACACGTAGTACTACTCATCACCTGCACTCGCACTAATCAAAGTGTGAACCAGCCTCTGACACTCTTTTTTGATTTTTTTGTTATTCATTTACAAAGACCGGTCTGGTTTAAAAACCCTATATTTTACGTTTATGACACATAATTGCATAACTACGAAATTGTGATATCTTTATAAGTGTACATATGAAATAGAAATGAACTAAAAATGAATATCAATTTCGGTTTAGAGGCTTTATTACGCAAATGTAGGTTTGGTCGGAATCTAGGTGCGATTTATTTCCCTGTTTCCGTCCAACTGGGTTGCTTTTGCTTGCGCTGTGCTTGAGTGAAATTGCATGCGTTTATTTCAGGTCATCATCATGAGTGATAAAAAAGAGGCTGAAGTATTCTCATTAGCTGAAATAATACTTTTGGTGAAATGGATTTTAGAATTGGGCAAAGTAGTCAATGGGACATTCTAAATTAGTGTGGATGACCAGTGAAATACTACAGTCTAACATAGAGTTAGTTTTTGTTATTATAATAAATGCTCAAATATTATTTAAAACTAGCGGTCCGCCCCGGCTTCGCCCGTGGTACATATTTAAAATATCTCTCCATAAGAACCATCCTCGTACTTCAAGTAATATACATAATAAAAAAAGAATTATCGAAATCGGTCCACGCGTGATGCAGTGAAAAGACGAAACGGGTTTTTACGAATTTCCATTGTATTTCTATTATCATAAAGTTGATTTTAGTAGAAAATATTTGGCTGGTCGGAATCTAGCTACTCAGTGGTCGGAAACACGTGTATTTGTACTCAGTCGGTCGGAAAATGGTGCTTTCAGTTAATTTCCAGTCGTGACAGTTAAAATCCAAATTTAAGTAATAAAAAGCCATTATGAAATACAATTATGTGCATATTTTAAAATATAAGTTCGTAATCTTTCATAATATCATTTTTTCTTATGACCTCTAGAGTATTTAATTTATCTTTTAAAGGATTCATTTAGCCGTATCAATCAGTGGTCGGAATTCGGTGCCATTACGTTACGTACCTATGTAGATATTGTATACAAACCCACACTGATACCTACATAGCCCATTAGGTCACACATACTTACACATACGATCAAGGACAATATTAACGCAAAAGCTCATCTTATAATATGAACTTTAACAATCTAACTGAAAAAATATTTTAAGATTAAATAAATTAAAATTCCTAACTATTTTAACTCCAAATCTAGGACTAAATAAAGCATATAGCCTTGCACTATCTTAGCGACATAAAATGAGATATACATATACCTACTTAATGTTAACACCTTAATATTGTTTAATTGTTTCGTTATATAATGGAGGAGAGGAGAAGGATATGGAGAAAAATACTTTTCAGTAGTAACTATTAGGATCCATAGTGGAGCTATGGGCTATCCACACAACCAACTTTTTCAATTAATTCAAGCAAGTTAAATAATGTTAAAGTTAAAAATAACCTGATAACAATTGTATATTATGTATATGTCGTGGCCATATCGTAGATTTGCTAATTTCATGAAATGGCCAATTTAGTTTGGCCAGATCGTTAAATCGACAACGTTTCACGATTTGGTCATCCACATTTGGATGGACAAACGTGGATGGCCATTTCACGAAATGTGATCATTTTTGTTTCTTTTTTAAAAAGCGATTCGCTTCTGGCACTCGCCGGCCGCTGCCGCGGCACGCTCGCTTTGCTCGCTCGGCTCGTGCGTTGTTTAAGTCTAACCTAACCTAACCTAACTGTTTTCTATTGAAAAAACCATTCGCTTCTGGTATTCGCCGGTGCTACCACGGCACTAACTTAAATGACAATAAACAAGTTCTTAAAATATTCTGAATTTTTTAATGTTTTATGGACTCTCTAAGATATTTTATACGATCTGGCCAAATGTCGATGACCAAATCGTGAAACGTTGACGATTTAACGATCTGGCCAAACTATGTTGGCCATTTCATGAAATGAGCAAATCTACGATATGGCCACGACATATATAATATCATTGCCTGATAATGAAAAAAGTAACAACAACAAATCATAGACAGTCATAGACTATTCCAGTCATTATTTTTCTGTGAAACTGACGGTTCGGAAAAGGTTTGGAAACTTATTTTATTTCGTTTCTACATTTCTATTTTTATTTGCTATGCTCGGAACTGTACTAATTAGGGTTCTGTATGAATTACAAAGAAAAGTTAGGATTTGTTGTCTTTTTTGTTATTTAATATAACATGTTAATGAAATAATATAATATGTTAATGAAATATTTTATAACTTTGTCTAGCGATAAGAAAGATAACTTTGCTTTTAATATTCTTTTTTTTTGTACAAAGCTCCAAATTTTATCATCAATAGCATCTTTACAAATTTTTATCACTCGGTAGGTTCGGTAGATTACAAGAATAGATTGTAGACATCGAGATAGAATGTACTACGTACTAGAGGGGTTATTCCAAACAAAAACATTGCGCGCGGCCGATGTGGTGGGGTACGTGTGGAACGAGCGAGGCGTGGCTTCAAGTTCAAAGATTAAGCAATGCGTGCAGATGCGACACATTGTGCAATCTGTTTACTCGGTACTATCTGGTGGTACTGATACTAGGGAATTAATAAAACGAGGATTTTATATTAAACTATGTATTTTAATTTCCTTTAAATAATATCAATTTAGTAAGCTTTTGTCGTTTTGTGTAGTAATCAATAGTTTTATCAGTTTTTGCTTCATGATGTAATCGAATTTTGGAGTATTGGTTTATAATAGCCCTAATTAAATGGATACGATGATTCAATGTTGATGGCGTTTACGTATAAGAAACTCACATTTTGAAAAATCTCACGTGAGATTCGAGGATGGGGGAGGGGTTGAATAAATTCTCACGACATCTCACCAGGGGGGGAGGGAGGTGCAGAAAATTTTAAAAAACACCTCACGTAATTTATGGACGCCCCCTTACTCGATCACAATTTTTGTAACTTTACTATAAACGGAACTACATTTAAAAATATACTTTATTTATTGAGTTATAAGGTTGCTTCCATTCTGTTTATTTACATTCTCAAAAACATCAATCGCCGCAGAGGTGGCTTGCGACAAAGGCGGCTTGTGTCAAAGGCCTCGGCGATATCATTTAAGAACAAGGCAAACTTGTAATAAGATCTATTTTACTTTCTTATTAGTCCATTTGACAAGGATATTGGGTAAGATACCTATTGGAATAATTTTATTATTATGTATGTACTTATTAAATCCGCGAATAAAAAAAATTTTTAGTCGTGAATATAGAAATTGGGTCGCATTTTTTTAACCCGCGAATAGTGAAAACACGAATAAAGGAAGCGCGATTAAGGAACTTTTACTGTATTAGTTTCTGTGAATGTTGTGTTTATTTGTAATTGTTGTGCATAATAATTTATAAATCCTATTGGAACACCTGTTGATTAACCTTTTTTTAATAAATAAAAATAGGTAAATAAATAAATATTACTTAATATAACCTACCGTTTTACTTTGCGTAGTCGGGTAAAAGTATAAATATTTAGGTACTACACCACGGTAATCTTTCCTAGTAGATATTGTATATACATAGTTAAAAAAATCCAGTTACATTTTTTTAACAGACTCATCGATAGTGTCACGTCTGTGCTGTTAATCTATGAAAAATGGCGCGAAACGCAGAACGCGTGGTGATTTTTCGCAAAATGATAACAATATTAGTAAAATGCATGACTTACTCATAATAAGGAAACTTACTGGTGAAAAGTCACTCCTCGGGCTTTGTTTGTATTATGGGAACTGTTAAAACAATATCTAAGCAAACACGAAGGCATTTTGAACAGAGCAATAACACGTGTTGACGCGGCAAGCGGGGGGCACAGTCCGACACAGACTAAAGTGACTTGTGATTCTTACCTCTAGCTCGTGTTAAAGAGAGTGTAGTAGCGATCGCCTCTCTAGTACGTAGTACATTCTATCTCGATGATTGTAGACTATATTTTCGGTATATCCCTGAATGATAACTGTGAAATGATTGTGATAACTTATAAGGGTGTCCTGGCAGAATAAAGTTTGCTAGGTTAACTATATATTATAGTAAGTAAAAGTAGTAGGATTCCTGGTACAAAACCCTGAACGGTACATTTTATGCTATACTATGATACATTGCGGTTGAAACACTCAGTAAATTCGTAAATAGCCATGAGCAATTAGGACAAGGTCTATATGAATAACTCCTGGAATTGTTATTCATTGAGAAACGCGAAATATCCTTGTTATGACACGAAACTTTGAAGGTGCAATTCGTAAGGCTTTTATCGAAGCTTGCGTAAAACAATGACGTAGCAAATGTAAAGTACAAATATATAAACAGCATGATTAATTTTTATTATTGTTAGGCACATGAATTTGTTTACCACGAAATACAATATTTGCCTCACTCATAATACCATCTTCATATTATCAATTCTGGAATTGACGCTGCTCGGAATAAGATGAGAGGGAGAATGAAAAATTATTGCTCAATTCAGTTTAACATAATGATAAGGTAATATGAAAAGCAAGTACAAGTATTTCAAGTGCCAAAGGTATACTTCATAAAAAATCAAAATCAGCCAAACTTTTGTTTTCAAACACCGAGGGCATGTGTATTGTGTACACGACGGACGACGGCCAATAATAACACCTTGTAATTAAACTAGATAGTGACCACTTCCGAGATGCACTGCCAAATTTGATTGGCACCAGTGCACTAGTTCCGTAAACTTATCAGATGCAGTATGACAGGGTTTATATTTTTAGACTAGATAAACGATTTTACAAGAATCTATGCCTCTGACTTCTGAGGTACACTCTACAATATCCTTTATTTAAAGAAAAAAGAGAGAAACATAGGCGCCCATATCGCTTAATCAACCTTTCTAGTGTGCTGTACAAAGGCTGTACCTCAAAAGGAAAAAAATAGTTAAGTATTAGACATACTTTTTCCTTCCTCCTGAATACCTTGTTTAGAAGGAAGGCCAATTGCTTGCCAAAAAGCTGTATAGTTTTGTACACTACAAAGCTCTCTTTAGCTGTGGTTTCATTCAGTCATCATCATCATCATGGCCTAGAACTGCATAAATGCACTAGACATTTATAGTAGTAACATAGTTTCTGAACATGGACAGACAGACAGACCTGCCCCCCTAGTCAAGTGGCTTTCTGTTAGCGTAGCGTTCAATAGAATAGACTACGAATGTATGGGATTGACTTAACCTGTAGATACGTTTATCTACAGCCTACGTCAATCTCATACATTCGTAGTCTATTCTTTTGAACGCTACGCTAACAGAAAGCCACTTGACTAGGGGGGCTGATTAAAATGGCAGGATGCAAGATGCGAGCTCATGGAGATCATACGTTTTGGAAATTTTGCGAGCGACGATAATTTTGTTCTGTTATGAACATAAGATGAATAAGATCTAATAACTAATATTGAAGTTGATAGTTTCACAGGGACCAAAATGCTAGAGGACTTGTCTCATAAAGAATTGAGCAATATGCGATGTCGTTTTAGCATAGCACACTCAAAACTATGAACATGTATTTTTGTATCTATTTAACTGTCACCTCATCTATAAATAGCGTTGTTATATCATCATCATTATTATGTATATTTTTGTTATGCAAAATTCCCTTAAATCTGAACGGATCTTCGAATTTAACCACTCCATTCTTTTTACTATCTCCTTACGTACTTAATGCATGTTGCATTGGCCAGTCATCTCAATCGCACTTGCATGAGTAAACTTAAAACATTGTAATCGAAGGATTTAATGTAAACAGTAGTATGACATCAGAGTGGACCAGCTATATTAAAACTTGGCGGTTCGCCATCCCGGCTTTATCGATATGGATCATAGGAGACGCGTTTAGAATACAATTCACTTTCGTTTTGGTACGGGTATAATCTAGTATTTAATGAATACTGAATAGGTAAATATAGTCGATGAATTGGTTATTTTATTTTATTGGGAAATATTTAAGTTCTGTATTATATTATGTGGTTCGGTAGTAAAAGCTCTATTATATAGGCTATACCATCTGTAAAAGTTGTAATATTTATCGTCTAAAATCTGTGACAACAATGGACATTTACTAAAAGTGGATATATGTACATATATGCATTCAAGACGGAAAAGGACTGCCACCAATTTTCAGGAGTAAGATCTGATAAACATATTTAAACTATCAATCTAGAATGAAATTAAAATAATATGGTACAATTATGTAAGTTTTAACACGTGACAACAAAGACTACGTGACCCACAACATTATAGCTGTATACGAAATAGGGTTTTTTTTATTATCCTCAACAATATTGAAGGTCCATGAGCTGTAAATGTGTCATTATTTCTCAAAATCGTGTCAAGAGCAAGTCCTGTGATGACTCGAATGTTAGGTCATATGGTTACCAAAACAAAATATTACAAGTAATTATAAGTAATTAATAGTCATGTTTCTGTAAGCTTATTTCTGTTTATTTTTATTTGCATCATGTTTATTGCATACGCTTATTTGCGGTTCTTTCGCGTTTATTAGTCACTTTTGCCTGTTTGGATATTTTTGAATTTTTAGGTCAATTCTATATATATATATATATATATACCACCTTCATTCACGTTTATTTTTTCTCTCCTGCAAGTTCAAAACAGCGTTTAGTTTACTTCATTTTAGAACATTTACCATTGTATCACGTTACATAAGCCCTCTAGTAAAAAAAAAAAATAATGCTCTAACAGCAGTTTAACCCATAGTATATTTGAAAATCTTTAATTATTATTCACTCCACGTCTAGCATTTAAAAGCCATTAGAAATAATTCTCTTATACACGTCTCTAACATCAAACGCTGATGTTCTTTTGTTTATTTCGTGGCGATTCATAATGCCAAATTATAATTAGTTTTCTTAGAAATGACGTGTCTCTATGTCGTGGCTATGATATTTTTAGTGTACGGGGCTGCCAAGTGGGTCTACAGGAAGTTTCATCATAGATTTGTGTCTAGACTGATTTTTGTTCTGTAAATGTCAAGTGCAGGTGAATGTATGATTGAGGGAGGATTTAATCGATTCTGCTTGCATTGGCAATGTTATAGCCCGAAAGTCCTATATATTATTTTATAATTTTTGTAGCCTAGGAGATTAGCTTAGTAAAAAGTTTTCAGTTTTTGTACGAAATGTGGTGGTTCCATACCCAGCTCTCTCTTGATTTTTATAGCGTGTAAAATATAATACACGCTAAGAATAAGATATGTAAATAACATCATTTAACCGAGTTTGTCTAATCTATCTAAAATTGCATACGTTATAACCTAAGTATTCAGGGTCACAAACACTTAAAATTAACCATAAAAATTATCGAAGCGTTTAAAGTTTAAACTAATACGATTCCGTATTTCCTCAACACGCAAGCCTAAAGTAATCTCGCGAATTTCTTATTTTTAGCATTTAAAATTCGACACACGCTATCAAGTCAAACCTGTTCCTTGCACCCATTAGATAACCTTGCTTATCCAACGTGAAGTTAAACAAAATATATTTATACAACAAGCAATACACAAAGCTGTGACTTGCGGCTTCATCCACGAACTAACATATCTCCTACAGTGGTTGATTGGTTTCACAGTTACTTGCACGGTCGCCGACAGCATGTATTATTGGAGGATAAGTCATCGTCCTGGTGTGATGTTGTTGCAGGCGTTCCGCAAGGTGGCGTTTTGTCCCCTCTCCTATTTGCTATTTTTATTAATTCCATAACTAATAATTTATCTTCTCTCTATCACATGTATGCTGACGATCTCCAGATATACACCCAGTCTACCCTCGAGAACCTATCCTCCGCAATCTTAAACACGAACACCGATTTGGAGAGAATTTTGAATTGGAGTCAGAGGTACGGTCTGAATATTAACCCAAGCAAAAGCCAAGTCATAATCATTGGTAGCCCCTATTTAATCTCGCGGATTGACTGGACATACATCCCCAAAGTTCATATAGATGGCTCCGTCATTGAATTTCAAAAATCTGTAAAAAACCTGGGGGTTCACTTTGACACGACTCTGTCTTTGTCGTACCACGTAAAAGAGACAAGTCGCAAACTCTACGCAGCGGCTAGTTCTCTAAGACGTTTACGGCATTTCTTACCGATTTCTACCAAAATTATGTTAGCTAAATCCCTACTTCTTCCGCTCCTTGATTATGCTGACGCCTGTACCACTGATCTTAGTGAAGAGCATTTAAATACACTTGAGCGTCTCCAAAATTTCTGCATTCGTTTTGTTTACGGTCTTCGTAAATATGACCACGTTTCCCAGTTTCGTAATAAACTCAAGTGGCTTCCTATAAGACTTCGCCGGAATGCAAATGCGTTGAAGTTGTTATTTTCCATCCTCTTTGATCCCAATTCTCCCTCCTATTTAAAAGAACAATTTAATTTCCTAGATTCAGGTGTTTATACTCTTCGTTCCGCTGATAACCTTCTCCTTAGCTTTCCTTCTCACCACACTAGTTTCCTTGGTAAATCCTTTGTAATAAACGCTATCAGACTTTGGAATTCTTTGCCTATAGCTGTAAGACGAGCTTCCTCGAAAAGTTCCTTTAAAACTCTTTTAAATAAACATTTATCTGATTTAGCTTTTCCTTCAAAATAATAGTATGTATTATATCTTCTTTTATTATTCATATAATATGTATTTTATTTACTCTCTTTTATCTTTATTTTCATTGCCACCCGTGTACCCATTTAATATCAATCTTTATCCTTTACCTTGGGCAGCCTGGAAGAGATCGCTGATAAGCGATAAGGTTGCCTTATGTGCTGTGAATGTTTCCTTTTTTTTTTGTAAATATTAAATGATTGTAAAATTTGTAATCAATACATATAATAAAATCGTAGAAAAGTGATGTCTGTACAATGAAAATATTAAAAAAAAACTTAGCAGGTGTTATTATTAAATCGATCCTGAACCCAAAACTGTAGTTAAAAAAATTTTTGTCTGTTTGTCTGTTTGTCTGTATGTTCGTGCACGCTAATCTCAGAAACGGCTTATCCGATTTAGATGCGGTTTTCACTAATATATTGTGGTAAGCTTCACTTAACATTTAGTGTTTATTTCATGTCAATCGGTTCATAAATAAAAAAGTTATGACCATTTAAGTAATCACGGCGAACATTTGCTAAGGCATTCTATACAATATGAATAACTTACATGAATAACTTTATTACGTAAATTATACGCTAAAGTTATTCCTTGACATGTCCAGATGATCATATCGAAAGTACCGTGGGGTGGGGGGGGGTTTAGCTGAGGGGGTAGTAGGGGGATCAAAGGACCTTTATTTCGATTTTTGCTAAAACATGCACAAATAGCATTATGGTTACTTCTAGGTAAATTTTCTACATAAAATGTCTTTTAAATTATGTCGTAGGTATTATATTTTTAACCCCCAACGCAAAAAGAGGGGTGTTACGTCCGCTATGTGTGTTTGCGTGTCCGTCTGTGCAACCGTAGCTCGCTAACGGGTAAAACGAATTAGTTGCGTTTTTTTTTTGTTACATTAGTTGTTCTTTGGTATAGTGTATCAAAATCGGTTCATCCATTTATTATATATAGGGGTAAAAGTGGGAATGGAAAAAATGAATGTTGTCAGTTATACCCAAGTGATTTAGGTATCAAATGAAAATAGACGACCTGTCAGAAACAATTAGTCAAATTTTATCAAAATCGGTTCATCCATTTATTTTATATAGGGGTAAAAGTAGGAATAAATAAATGAATTTTATCAAATATACTCGAGTGACGTATATAATGAAAGACATGACGTGTAAAGTACAATAAGACATATTTTATCAAAATTGGTTCATCCATTTATTGGATATAGGTATAAAAGTGGGAATAAAAAAATGAATTTTGTCAAATTGGGTATATTTGACAGTGGCATATCAAATGAAAGGGCATGACATGACGTGAGAAGTATAATGAGGCATCTAGGTATTTAATCAAAATCGGTTCATCCATTTATTGGATTTATGGGGGGCCAATTGGGGATGTAATAAAACCCGCCTTTTCTTAATTCAGTGGACTGTATTTCTTCTTAATAACGATGTACAATTTCTTGATAATAACGACGTACAATTTCTTCTTAATAACGACGTACAATAGCTTCTTATTACTATATACAATAGTAGTAGGTACACTGAGCGACGACTGTTGACCATGAGACTTCTTGCTTCTTGCTGTTGCTCAAGTGATGAGCTCTTGACTGTGCGGAGTGGTGTGTGTTATGCGGTCAAAAGTCGTTTCTCTTATACAAAACTATAGGGATTACTCCCGACGGTGGGTAAGACGCCGTACCCCGTAGGCTAGTGGTGCATTTTTACACAGTATACACCCGACGGTGGTAAAAGTGCCGCGTGCGTCTAACAAATGAATTTACTACGTTATACTTTACATAGACTCGATATAATAATAAAATATAGCAAAATAACAACGTACTATAAACTCTCTAATTACATACAATAATATCACACTAAAACATTATAAAAAGATAATCAAAAACACACTATAAAACGTTACTCTATTTCTACAATAAAAACACACGAAGGAACTTTATACATTAAAATATACTTAAGACATGGTGAAACTATTTACAAGGGGTTGTCGTCCGTAACATCCTCCCCCCGGCGCAGAACCTCGGAGCCCTCATTTAACGGGAGGACGACTAACCTCCTAACGGGTCGCCTAAAAATCCCCCCCTTGGTCCTTACGTCGGCGCTGCGCACCACCTTGTCCGTCCCTTCGTACACACGTTCTATTTGCCCTAAAGGCCACACGTTGCGCGGTAATATGCCGTCTGTTATCAACACCACGTCCCCTTTCTTGACGTTCGGTGTCGACCGTACCGCGTCTCCCCTCGGTGTAAGCGTAGGCAAATACTCCCTCACCCATCTAGCCCAGAAAGCGTCGGCTAGCGCTTGCGCAACCCTCCAAGCCCGCTTGTCCAACCGGTTACTGGAACCTATCACTGGCATACCGTCTGCCGTTCCTAGTAAGAAGTGGTTCGGAGTTAACGCTTCCGGGTCCTCAGGGTCGACTGAGACGTGCGTAAGCGGTCGCGAGTTTACCGTAAACTCGACCTCGTTCATTAACGTTTGTAGCACTTCGTCCCGGGGTGCCTGCTCGTTTAATACAACCGTCAATGCGCTCTTAACCGTACGGATTTGCCGCTCCCAGCTACCCCCTTGGTTGGGTGCGCCCGGGTCGATGAACCTCCACTTTGTTCTTTTTCCCAGTGCGCATCCTTCCAACTCTGGCAGCCACTCTGCGTAGGCGCGCCTTAATTCGACGTCGGAGCCGCGAAAGTTAGTGCCGTTATCGCTCATTATAACCGCTGGCCACCCGCGTCGCGCGGCCATCCTACGTAATGCCATTATGGCTGAGTCCGTACTCAGGCTATGTAAGATCTCTAAATGTATCGCGCGCGTGGTCATACACGTGAATAGCATTCCCCACCGTTTCTCTCTGCGCCTACCTACCGTGACCGTCATCGGGCCGAAACAATCTACTCCTGTACTCGCGAATGGACGGGAATACATGTCTAGTCGTACCCGCGGTAGGTTGCCCTTTATGGGCACACTTGGGTTGCGTCTCTTCACCGTGCATGTGACACATTTACTTATAACCGATTTTACTACGGCGCGTATACCTATTATCCAATACTTTTGCCGTAAATTATTTACTACGTGTTCGCGACCGATGTGAGCGTTTTCACCGTGTTCTTTAATGACGATGAGACGTGTGAGCGGGTGCTTGCCATTGAGTAGGACCGGCCGTTTTCTTAACTCAGGAACGTCGGCTGCGTTAATCCGTCCTCTCAAGCGCAATAGCCCGTCTTCGTCTATGCACACGTTCAACTTAAACGCGCGGCTAGTGCGCGGGACGCCTCTGCCGCACTCGAGCGCCTTGATTTCGTCTGCGAAGCTCTCTCGTTGCGCCTGCTTCAACAATGTCCGTTCTGCCTGTTCCATCAACGTTACGTCCATAGTTCGTATTTGCTTACGGCATTTAGCGACGAACAATAAAACGCGCGCTAACGCCCGGGCGCATCGGGTATACGTTGAGAACCGCGTTACGTCTATCAACGGTGTTACTACTGTCGCGTGCGCTACGATTTCGCATGAAATTGTTGTTGGCTTTCCTACGCTCTCTTGGGGCCACGTCTCGGGCGATTCTAATAAGAATCGCGGTCCCCTAAACCAGCTGTTCGTGCTCGTAAGTGCGGTATTTCCTGCTCGTGTGGCGGCGTCTGCTACGTTCTTGTCTGTTGGTACCCATCGCCACTGCTTTGCGTTTGTTAACTCGGTGATCTCGGTGAGCCTGTGCGCTACGTACGGCGTGTATCGCGCGGATTCGTTCCTAATCCAATGCAGTGCTGTCTTCGAATCGCTCCAGAATGTAGCTTCGCACGGTTCCCGATGCTCGCGCATAATTGACTCCGCTAGGCGTGCGCCTATTAGGCACGCCTGCAGCTCGAGCCGCGGTATCGTTTGCGCCTTCATGGGAGCTACTCTGGCTTTTCCTGCGATCAGCGCCACGGACACGCTGCCGTCATGGTTCACAAATCGCCAGTACGCGACCGCCGCATACGCCTGCTCGCTCGCGTCGCAAAACACATGTAATTGCCTACTTGCTATCTCTTTCTTTTCATAACAGCGCGGCAACCTCAACGCTTCTATGTACCGTATATCTGATAACCATTCGCTGAAGGCTTCAGCCTCCTCGACGGGCAATGGTTCGTCCCACGCGACTTGTTTGCGCCACAGCCCCTGCAACATAATCTTGGCTGTGACCGTATACGGGCTCAACAAGCCGAGTGGGTCGAATAACGCCATAACCGTCGCTAGCGCCTCTCGTTTGGTTGGTACGCGTTGCCCGTTCTTAATGTCGCCCGGAATCCTATTCATTGCCGTATTAAATGCTAACTCATCGCTACCCGATAACCACAAGATGCCTAGCGTTTTTTCATATGCGTGGGCGTTGGCGCCTAGCTCACGCGGAGCGCCGGCTCTATCCTCTCTACATACAGGTGCGAGTAACTCCTCTATGTTCGCGCTCCATCCTGCTAGATGGAAACCCGCGCGTTCGTAGACTTCTCTAACCTCCTGTATGGTGCGGGCGGCCACTTCCGCGGAGCTGAAGCTATCCAGCCAGTCGTCCATGTAGTGATTAAGCGTGATGGCCTCGTAAGCTAGTGCGTGGGATTCTTGATGATCTTGAGCGCATTTATTACGCACGCTGTGTGCTAAGAAAGGCGAACTCCTCGCTCCGAATATCATGGATGTCATGACGTATTTCTGCGGCGGACCTACTCGGTCGTCCCCTCGCCACAGAAAATGCTGCACCGCCACGTCTTCCGGACGTATTTTTATTCGCAAAAACATATCTCTTATGTCGGCCGATACTGCTACGGGTCGTTCCCGGAAGCGAAATAACACGCCGTTGAGCGATTGTAACAAGTCGGGCCCATCCAATAATACGTCATTGAGGCAGCGGCCTCCCACGCGCGCTGCTGCGTCGAATACTAGCCGCATCTTACCCGGTTTGTTCGGGTTCGTTACCGCGAAATGCGGTAAGTACCAAAGTCGCGTATCTAGTTCGTGCGTCGCGTGCGTGCTGCCTTCACACTTCTTGGCGTATCCTTCCTTGATGAGCCTGTCTATTTGCGCCGTATAATCTGCTTTAAAAGACGGCGATCTATCCATTTTCAACTCGATTCCTTGTAATCGTCGCCGGGCCGCTTCGTAGCTAGGTGGCATTATTATATCGTTATTCTTCCAAGGCAGTCCCACCTCATAATGCCCGTCCCTCAGCGCGACCGACGATTCGAAGGCTCGTACCGCGCGTTCATCTAACTCGCACGGTTTCACACGCATTGAAATACCTAACGCGTCTATTCCGAAATGTGCTTCCACTCTATCGCGCAGGTTTTCGTCCTCTGTGTTACTTTGAAATTCCTTATCGCTCACGACGTGTAACACCCTCTCATCGTCCCGCGTTATCGATCGGCGCGGCGCGGTCCCATGAATGACCCATCCTAACTGGGTAAGTGACGCCGCCGGTTCGTCATTCCCGCCGACCAATAAGCGTCGCGAAACGATTAAGTGCCAGTTGTCCGTTCCAATTAGTATTTTAGGCGTCGCGTTTTCGTAGCACAAGTCACGTGACCTTAACGATGTTAGGTGCGAGTGTACTAAATACTCGGCTCGCACCGTCTGACTACCGATACGCAAGTCTCTCATCGTATGCGCTTTTATTTGTTTGAAATCGCTCTGGCCGCGGCCGCGTACACTAATCTCTACTTTCCTGCTTTCGTTCTCATTCGTAGCAGACGAGATACCCCTTATACTTAGCGGCTGCGTTGGCCCCTGTGCGCGCACGATGTTTGCGAGTTCATCGTCTATCAAGGTGACTGTGGACCCTTCATCCAGTAGCGCGTACGTCTCTACTTCACCGCCAGCGCCTCTGACGGTGATAGGACAAACTTTAAGTAGTACTTTACTGAGAGCCGTCGTGGCGTGGATGGACGCCGTATGTACGGCTACGTCCTCGCTGTGTTCGCTTTCACGTTCGCTATTTTTCTTTTCTTGTAAATGTAATAACGCGTGATGACCTTCCCGGCACTCTTCCGTGCCACAGCGTTTTGCTTTGCATCGAAAACGTCTGTGTTTGCTATTCAGACACTGGAAACATACGTGTGTCTCTTTCGCCCATTCCCATCGTTTTTGAACTGGCATCGCTAATAGCTTTTTACACGTAAACGTCTTATGCTCCGCCCCGCAACAAAAGCATACGTCCTTACTCTCCACCGCCGCGGTGGCGTATACTTTCATCGGTTTGCGTTCGTTACGTTGTGCCGGCTCGTTATACCTACCGATGCTTCGACCGCCTATAGCGAGCCCCGAGGACGCGAAAGTGTGCCTTAGACTCCTATCCGCCTCTCGCATAAGGAAGCGTGATAGTGTCGTAATCTCTGGCTCCGCGTAATTTCCATGGTCTTCCGCATAATCGCACCAGCGTGACCGCATGTGCGGGCTCAACTTGTCTACTACCGTTCGCGCTAACATCGGGTTTTGCAAGTATCCTCGCTCATCTAGACACGATATTATCGTAACTATATTTTGCAACTTTATCGCGAACTGATTTATTTCGTTGGGCGCGGTCCCTAAACGCGGCAGACGCTTAATGTCCTCTAAAGCGCCGTCTATAATAACCTCCGGTCTCCCAAAACATTGCTCTAATGTCTTTAGTATAACGTCCGGGTCGTTCGCTGTAAACAATAACGCGGATACGGCTTGCCTCGCTTCTCCTTTTAAGCAAGACCTTAAGCGTGCTATATTCTCGCTTGCCGTGAACCTATACTGCGCGTTTGTTTCTACATACGCTGCTTTAAACGGTAGCCATTCGCCCGGGGCCCCGTTAAAGCCTGGCAACTCCATAGCTTGCCTTGATGTCGGTCGATTCCTCGTTAGATGCTCTAACGTAACCGCGAGTTTTTCTATATCGCTCTGTCGCCGCGGCGACGGTGATCGTTGGTCCCTATGCCTATCCGGTACGCGACGAGACGTCAGCTCACGAATCCCTGTAGTACTCCGCCGTGCCTCTGGCGAGTGGTTCCGCGGCGTCTTCGCCTCTGCTCCTATCGCGGCTCTGGGGATTTCCGGCTCCCCCCGTGGCATGCTTCGCTCTAACCAATCGTTCACGCGATGTTTAATAATCTCTCCCTCAACGCTTTCCCTATCCGTTTCTTCCCGAATATCGACGACGTCCGCCTCGAGTCGTTTTCGTTCTAAATCGGCCTCGATGCGTAGCTCTTCCCGCCTAAATGCAGCTAGCTTTTCCGCGGTTTCTAACTCTCGCCGTTTGATCCTAGCCGTTACGCTCACTGTCGAGCGTTGTGATCTAACCGATGGCGCCGCGGTGCGCCTAGCTTGCGTTCCTACTATCGTCGCGGGTGTCGTCATCGCGGGTGTCGTCGTGCCTACCCCAACGTGTGTGTCCGGGACTTCAAAGGTGTCGGTTGATGCCGACGCAGGACCTTCGGCGTGTACCCTATTCGCGTCCCCCGTAGTCTGACTGCGCGTTGTTGGCATCTTCTTCGGGCGCTGGTGCCCCCCTACCTGCCTAACTGGCCCTAACAGACCTTCAGGAGGGCTCGGCTCGCACCGAGATATGCTCCTTCAGGGATGGAATATAAGGATAGGAAAGGGAGGGCCTACCCGGCAGAGAGTGCTGGAAAGTACTGGGTGCTCTGTCACCGGCGGGAGTGTCCGGTGCTTTTGGCAGTACCTACAGTCCGGTCCCAATACCGTCCAACACCTTACCGGCGTAGCAGTGCTTTTCGGTTCGACGCCCGTTGCGCCTTTCGACTGAACCGGCAGTGTCACACCACGCACTGCACCACTGTCTTGCAACAGCGTTAAGCTCTGAATTCACAGCCTTTGACACCGTTAGGTGCTGTGAATTAGAGGCGCGGTGAAAACCGCGTTTTTTAATTGAAGCTGGATCACCACGATGCCGCTGACTCGCTGCGCTGACTCGCTGCGCTGACTCGCTGCGTTGCTCGCTGTGCTGGCTCGCTGCGCTGACTCGTTGCGCCGCTCTGCACTGCAAACGCCTGCCCGTCGCACCGTTGGGTGATCTTGATGTTACTTGGGTCTCTTCGGTCTTCAACCAGGTCTTCTTAACGCTCGTACCGGTTTCTTATTGATCCGGCTTCCGAAGGGCCAACCTCTATGGGGGGCCAATTGGGGATGTAATAAAACCCGCCTTTTCTTAATTCAGTGGACTGTATTTCTTCTTAATAACGATGTACAATTTCTTGATAATAACGACGTACAATTTCTTCTTAATAACGACGTACAATAGCTTCTTATTACTATATACAATAGTAGTAGGTACACTGAGCGACGACTGTTGACCATGAGACTTCTTGCTTCTTGCTGTTGCTCAAGTGATGAGCTCTTGACTGTGCGGAGTGGTGTGTGTTATGCGGTCAAAAGTCGTTTCTCTTATACAAAACTATAGGGATTACTCCCGACGGTGGGTAAGACGCCGTACCCCGTAGGCTAGTGGTGCATTTTTACACAGTATACACCCGACGGTGGTAAAAGTGCCGCGTGCGTCTAACAAATGAATTTACTACGTTATACTTTACATAGACTCGATATAATAATAAAATATAGCAAAATAACAACGTACTATAAACTCTCTAATTACATACAATAATATCACACTAAAACATTATAAAAAGATAATCAAAAACACACTATAAAACGTTACTCTATTTCTACAATAAAAACACACGAAGGAACTTTATACATTAAAATATACTTAAGACATGGTGAAACTATTTACAAGGGGTTGTCGTCCGTAACAGGATTATAGCGGTAAAAGTTGGAATGAATAATCGAATGTGGTCAAATAATATACTCAAGCGGCATATCAATTGACGTCTGAATTACAATTAGTCATGTTTTATCAAAATCGGTTCATCTGTTTATTACATATAGGGCACCTTAGGGGTGATATAGTGGGGATAAATAATCCAAATGGAGCACAAAACGAAAGGATATGACGTGTACATATAGGTACAATTAGACATGGTTTACATCAAAATCGGTTCTGCCATTTACTAGGGGTGAAAGGGAAAAGTTGAAAGTCTGTGAAAGTAGAAGGATATGGGAGCGGGAGGATAGCCATACCCTGGAAATTTTGAACTCTTTTGTACCTAAGTTTTTTTAGCTCAGTTTAGTAATAAATTTTACTAACAGTTATTTTGTGTTATTATTTATTTTATTTATTAACTGTAAAATAATCTGTAAGTACTTATAATTTAGTTGTTTATGGTAGTACGTGTTTCAAGACGTGTTTACTCAATAATTGTGTGTTAATTAGTAACTACTATGCAGTCACTATTCCACGCGGACGAAGTCGCGGGCACAGCTAGTGGTACATAAAATTGTTTAAAAAAAAAAAAAAAAAAACTAAAACTTTCATGCCCGGTAGTCCAGAGCATTTGATACCTTCACGCTTTTCTTAAAAAACAATCTTGACCACAATCTTGACAGACAGACAAACGGATAACAAAGTGTATTAAGGGTTCAAAATTTTTCTATTGTGGTTCGGAACCCTAAAAAAACCTGCATTGGACCTTGGGCCTTCAACTTTTTTCATTACAAATTTTATCCAAATAAGCTATGGTTTATCCATGAAAGATAAACAGACATACAGACTTTCGCGATAATTATACTAGTACGGATACATGTATAGTACAGTTTTAATTGGCAAAATTGGTTTGTCTGAATGAGATCATATTGCGACCTTCAATTATTTGGCATTTTGAAGCAAAGAATTTTTATATGGGCTTTAAAGGTATAGGTAGGTACGTCGAGTTACAATACTGACTGGGTTGATTGATTTTGTATTTTTATTATTTTGTGAATAACATTTTTAGTGTTTGTTTTATAAATTTTTTAATGGGATCATAACTCCATATAAACGTATGTAAGTAACTAGGTAATAAGAAACATAATTACATAATACATATTGAAATGGTTTGGTTGCTGCAGGTTCGTAATAGCATGTAATATGTACATAATACATATAGGTAGTTAATATAATTTCATTCATTCATTAATTTAACTAACTTCGTAAGTAATATAAGTTATGAATTATTAATCGCAAGGTAAAATAACCTTTAAAGGCCCTCCATGTAGGAGGGCTCGGCCCTCTCAAATTCAGATCGTGGTCAACCGCAGAGTGAACTTTAGATATTCACTATTCATATTGTTATAATTAAACTAAGATGTTGTTTGCAACATTGTTTGTTGGTTTTGTTCTTTATTACTAGCGGTTCGTACCGGCTATCCCCGTGTCAACACCAGAATTAAAAACACTTATTTGGTAGCTTTCTTTTATTCACGTGTAAAGTTTTCTACTGGTTAAAATAAATAAAAAAAAACATTGGCTTCGAAGAATATTTTATAAAGCTTCATTTTTTCCTAACGTCATTTAGCAAAACAAAAGTTGAAAAAGGGCCACCGCGCCGGCTTAAAAAGACACCAATTTACAAATGTGCTCTATAAATTCTTAAAATTTCGAAATATACCTAAGTACTTATTTAACAAGCGACATAACCAAAGACATAACATAATATTATAATTATTATTAACAATTATAATATAGACACATCACACTGACATATGCACGACATATGTATTATGTATGTATTATGTACCTAACTTTTACTCTCAAATCTCAAGTGCTTCATTGGTTGAATGCCCTTTCGACCGCTGATCGGTCAAAAACCTAAACAATTAGCACATTTTTATTGCTTTCCCTTCAAGAATGAGTAATCGCTAATTACTTCACATTATTTTAGCACTTACAAGCAAGTATTGTATCATATGGAACGGTTTATTTGAGTTGAGTTGAGTTATTTCGATACAAATGTGCACGTAGAATTTAAATTAACATTTTACATGTTCATATTAGACAATTTGTTTTAAAATTATAAATAGGTACCAATCACAGATCACAGAAACTAAAGGAGATCTCTATGGTACCAATAGACATAATATTTTTTACATTCATTATGTAGTGTCACGTCATTTCATAAACTATTAACGTCAAAACAAAGACAGGCTAATATAATTAATTACTGCTTTTTATTACCTTCATGTTTGCCGTGTTGGGCGTGAAATTATTTAGATAATAATGTATTATTTAAGGCCCATTTAATTTATTTTTTTCAGTATTTTTAAATATGCAGTTTGGATAATAAAATATCTTAAATGATTGTTAACTACAAAATAATTTGAACATATTATTTGTGAGTTCGATTAATTTTTATCCCAATAGTATCAAGTCAATAACCTTCTATGTGCAATTGAGTAACAACTGTCATAGATAACACTGATAACAGCATATTCTTCTTTATTCTTTAATTTACATACAGCAGTAACTGCGTGTATTCGAATCACGGTTAGGACTAATAAAAATGTTTTGCTCTATCAGGACACAGAAGGTTGATCACTTGTTTGCAAAAAAAGTCGATCAGGGAAATATTAGTACATATTCTGCCCATCCCATACCATCTTAATTATCATGAACCAACTTTTGTTTTTGACTGTACCTACCTTTAGTTAACTGTTTACTCGACACTCGTGTATTTGCCTCATTAACATACACAATTTATAGCATAATGTATGTAAGTAGTAAATATTCGAATGACATTCAAGTAAAATCACGATATGACATCACTAGGTCGGGACAGGTTATAACACAAATATGGCTAAAGAGGTCAAGTGCATTATCCATAATCTTATCTGTTTGCCATTTATTATAAAGAGCTCAGTTTATATATTCGTGAAGTACAAAATATTATCTCTAAACTATGAATCGGTTAGAAAATTACGGCATTATACAAAAATATTAGGGTTTCTAGGTGCCTGTCCTGACAATTTTTTTTTGTATAATAATATAATATAGAATTTTCACTCATTTATATTATTTTTGTTTGGGCATTTATTAAATCATTCAAATGACTTTGCTTCATATAAAATAAATATTGCAGACTTTATTTACTTATTATTTAGTTGCGAACTTTACAGTCATATAGGTAGTTTGATCTGATAATCATAAGACGACAATAAAACACTTCGTATGCATACATCAGAAAAAGTACTTAGCAAGAAACTCTCTTCTTCAAAAAATAATGACTTAGTTATGGTTATACTCAAACTCCTTTTCTGTTTGTCAATACCTATTATACGACATTCAACCGTGTTTTGCTCAAGCAGGCAATGATCCATAAATTATGTTTTTACTCGTCCAAATTATCATAAAAATTCCTTGTTTTTTTGCATAACATGTACAAACGGCTTAGCAGATTAGTTTTATAATAGCTGAGATAAAAACCTAATGAATATCTTGGTCATATAAATACCAGGAGATACATACGCTGATATTATTCCTCCCGACTTGTATTCATAGGTACATATATACTTTATAGCCCCCATCAAGCGATTCCGGGGCTATTACCGTCAGATCAATCACTTTTACGGGCCCCAATTCAGAAGCAATTTTAACCATTATTGTACAAATCATAAGATGTTATATCGCTTGCAGTAAATAAAGGTACAAATTGATGATTGCTCGTAGGTGTAAAATCATTATGTCAGCAAGCGTTGACAAGGACGAGGTAGCGGTTTTTTTGTGTGGGTTTAATGTCTTATGTAACTGAGAATTGATGAAAACTATATAGACCGGGAGATACTGACACAAAATTTCGAGTCATTTGTAACAGGATGGCGGTTCTACAGGGGTCTTAGTACGCAATGACAAAAAGAAAAACGATGGTGTGAACGCTGGTACCGGCGGCTTAGTCGCGTGGGCGTTAGTCGAACTCGTCGGAAAAATAGCGAAGTCAAACGATTTGTAACACAAAAATTTTAGAATTTACCGATAGCCCATAAAAAAGAAGTAGGCGGTAGTGTCATGCCATACTTTTCCGGTGTGACTTACAGCCCGCCATACCGACGCGAATGTGTTGATTTAAAAAAAACAATTCAACCATTTGTACCAGGCTAACTTTTGCACAGGTAACCATCGTCGTGCAGCCATTTACGAAAATCGCCATGCCATACTTTTCGGACGATTCCAAATGGTCGCCATACCGCCGAAAATCTGCAATTTTTTTTTTTCGCCGAACCATTTGTAACACTCTAAATTTTTTTTTCAACAACTCCTGAATGATTATAAATAGAAGTGTGATAATGCCATACCTGTGGGAGGTGGCGAATGTGTATAAGATTTTTTTTTTATTGTATGATTTTATTCGTATTTTGAACGATTTGTAACAGTATGGCATTAATATTTCCTATAAGTTTGAGGTTCAACAAATATAAATACAAAATTTCAAAGATCTAGGTGGTAGAAATCTTCACTTCTATAAATTAATAATAAATTTATTTATGAAGTATGGCAGCACTTTTTCCCCCTACTAGAAGTATGGCAAATATAATAATGGTCACATTTTATCAAATACTCTCCAAAAATCCAAATGCAATACTGGTACAAAAAGTTTGGCGAAAAAAAAAATTTTTTGCAGATTTTCGGCGGTATGGCGACCATTTGGAATCGTCCGAAAAGTATGGTATGGTGATTTTCGTAAATGGCTACACGACGATGGTTACCTGTGCAAAAGTTAGCCTGGTACAAATGGTTGAATTGTTTTTTTTTAAATCAACACATTTGCGTCGGTATGGCGGGCTGTAAGTCACACCGGAAAAGTATGGCATGACACTACCGCCTACTTCTTTTTATGGGCTATCGGTAAATTCTAAAATTTTTGTGTTACAAATCGTTTGACTTTCGCTATTTTTACGACGAGTTCGACTAACGCCCACGCGACTAAGCCACCGGTATCAGTGTTCACTCCATCATTTTTCTTTTTGTCATTGCGTACTAAGACCCCTGTAGAACCGCCATCCTGTTACAAATGACTCGAAATTTTGTGTCAGTATCTCCCGGTCTATAGAATTATTTAAGTACAATTTGTATCTACTGAGATTGCCTTCTCAGTATGTTGAACTAATGACCAAGAAGATAGGTAATCAACATTGATATTTGCAAATAATGACAAAGAAAGTAGAAGATCAAAATGAATATCTTTTGAAGCTATCAAAACATTTGAAACCTGTAAAACTAAATAATAAACATAGGTAGTAATGTTTACTTTTTGTTGCAAATTGCAATGTCCATTTATGTGTTTACAAACTTTGAATAGGTGGGTAGCTGTGTAATTAAACCCCGTAAAATTGTATTGATTTCGAAATTCCCAGTAAATATAATCTTTACGTAGGAATTATGCTATTCTTCAAAAAAAATTTACGTGAAGTATAATTATACTAAGAATGGTGGCATCCATTATTTTCGGCGATTAGTTACAGTTCACACCTAAATGATGAAACATTATAAATATAGATTGGCATATACTGTTCACTTCTAACGAAACATTAACAGTCCCACGTGAGGCAGTAAAAATAACGTGTTTGTCCACTCAAACCTGTGGGCGAAGCACGCCCGCCCACAAAGGTTTTGCAACTAAAGGCGCCGCAGTTCCTACCCTATTTGCTAGACTAGAGAAAGGGCTACACTAAAATGACTGCACTATAATTGTTACGGACGACAACCCCTTGTAAATAGTTTCACCATGTCTTAAGTATATTTTAATGTATAAAGTTCCTTCGTGTGTTTTTATTGTAGAAATAGAGTAACGTTTTATAGTGTGTTTTTGATTATCTTTTTATAATGTTTTAGTGTGATATTATTGTATGTAATTAGAGAGTTTATAGTACGTTGTTATTTTGCTATATTTTATTATTATATCGAGTCTATGTAAAGTATAACGTAGTAAATTCATTTGTTAGACGCACGCGGCACTTTTACCACCGTCGGGTGTATACTGTGTAAAAATGCACCACTAGCCTACGGGGTACGGCGTCTTACCCACCGTCGGGAGTAATCCCTATAGTTTTGTATAAGAGAAACGACTTTTGACCGCATAACACACACCACTCCGCACAGTCAAGAGCTCATCACTTGAGCAACAGCAAGAAGCAAGAAGTCTCATGGTCAACAGTCGTCGCTCAGTGTACCTACTACTATTGTATATAGTAATAAGAAGCTATTGTACGTCGTTATTAAGAAGAAATTGTACGTCGTTATTATCAAGAAATTGTACATCGTTATTAAGAAGAAATACAGTCCACTGAATTAAGAAAAGGCGGGTTTTATTACATCCCCAATTGGCCCCCCATAGAGGTTGGCCCTTCGGAAGCCGGATCAATAAGAAACCGGTACGAGCGTTAAGAAGACCTGGTTGAAGACCGAAGAGACCCAAGTAACATCAAGATCACCCAACGGTGCGACGGGCAGGCGTTTGCAGTGCAGAGCGGCGCAACGAGTCAGCGCAGCGAGCCAGCACAGCGAGCAACGCAGCGAGTCAGCGCAGCGAGTCAGCGCAGCGAGTCAGCGGCATCGTGGTGATCCAGCTTCAATTAAAAAACGCGGTTTTCACCGCGCCTCTAATTCACAGCACCTAACGGTGTCAAAGGCTGTGAATTCAGAGCTTAACGCTGTTGCAAGACAGTGGTGCAGTGCGTGGTGTGACACTGCCGGTTCAGTCGAAAGGCGCAACGGGCGTCGAACCGAAAAGCACTGCTACGCCGGTAAGGTGTTGGACGGTATTGGGACCGGACTGTAGGTACTGCCAAAAGCACCGGACACTCCCGCCGGTGACAGAGCACCCAGTACTTTCCAGCACTCTCTGCCGGGTAGGCCCTCCCTTTCCTATCCTTATATTCCATCCCTGAAGGAGCATATCTCGGTGCGAGCCGAGCCCTCCTGAAGGTCTGTTAGGGCCAGTTAGGCAGGTAGGGGGGCACCAGCGCCCGAAGAAGATGCCAACAACGCGCAGTCAGACTACGGGGGACGCGAATAGGGTACACGCCGAAGGTCCTGCGTCGGCATCGACCGACACCTTTGAAGTCCCGGACACACACGTTGGGGTAGGCACGACGACACCCGCGATGACGACACCCGCGACGATAGTAGGAACGCAAGCTAGGCGCACCGCGGCGCCATCGGTTAGATCACAACGCTCGACAGTGAGCGTAACGGCTAGGATCAAACGGCGAGAGTTAGAAACCGCGGAAAAGCTAGCTGCATTTAGGCGGGAAGAGCTACGCATCGAGGCCGATTTAGAACGAAAACGACTCGAGGCGGACGTCGTCGATATTCGGGAAGAAACGGATAGGGAAAGCGTTGAGGGAGAGATTATTAAACATCGCGTGAACGATTGGTTAGAGCGAAGCATGCCACGGGGGGAGCCGGAAATCCCCAGAGCCGCGATAGGAGCAGAGGCGAAGACGCCGCGGAACCACTCGCCAGAGGCACGGCGGAGTACTACAGGGATTCGTGAGCTGACGTCTCGTCGCGTACCGGATAGGCATAGGGACCAACGATCACCGTCGCCGCGGCGACAGAGCGATATAGAAAAACTCGCGGTTACGTTAGAGCATCTAACGAGGAATCGACCGACATCAAGGCAAGCTATGGAGTTGCCAGGCTTTAACGGGGCCCCGGGCGAATGGCTACCGTTTAAAGCAGCGTATGTAGAAACAAACGCGCAGTATAGGTTCACGGCAAGCGAGAATATAGCACGCTTAAGGTCTTGCTTAAAAGGAGAAGCGAGGCAAGCCGTATCCGCGTTATTGTTTACAGCGAACGACCCGGACGTTATACTAAAGACATTAGAGCAATGTTTTGGGAGACCGGAGGTTATTATAGACGGCGCTTTAGAGGACATTAAGCGTCTGCCGCGTTTAGGGACCGCGCCCAACGAAATAAATCAGTTCGCGATAAAGTTGCAAAATATAGTTACGATAATATCGTGTCTAGATGAGCGAGGATACTTGCAAAACCCGATGTTAGCGCGAACGGTAGTAGACAAGTTGAGCCCGCACATGCGGTCACGCTGGTGCGATTATGCGGAAGACCATGGAAATTACGCGGAGCCAGAGATTACGACACTATCACGCTTCCTTATGCGAGAGGCGGATAGGAGTCTAAGGCACACTTTCGCGTCCTCGGGGCTCGCTATAGGCGGTCGAAGCATCGGTAGGTATAACGAGCCGGCACAACGTAACGAACGCAAACCGATGAAAGTATACGCCACCGCGGCGGTGGAGAGTAAGGACGTATGCTTTTGTTGCGGGGCGGAGCATAAGACGTTTACGTGTAAAAAGCTATTAGCGATGCCAGTTCAAAAACGATGGGAATGGGCGAAAGAGACACACGTATGTTTCCAGTGTCTAAATAGCAAACACAGACGTTTTCGATGCAAAGCAAAACGCTGTGGCACGGAGGAGTGCCGGGAAGGTCATCACGCGTTATTACATTTGCAAGAAAAGAAAAATAGCGAACGTGAAAGCGAACACAGCGAGGACGTAGCCGTACATACGGCGTCCATCCACGCCACGACGGCTCTCAGTAAAGTACTACTTAAAGTTTGTCCTATCACCGTCAGAGGCGCTGGCGGTGAAGTAGAGACGTACGCGCTACTGGATGAAGGGTCCACAGTCACCTTGATAGACGACGAACTCGCAAACATCGTGCGCGCACAGGGGCCAACGCAGCCGCTAAGTATAAGGGGTATCTCGTCTGCTACGAATGAGAACGAAAGTAGAAAAGTAGAGATTAGTATACGCGGCCGCGGCCAGAGCGATTTCAAACAAATAAAAGCGCATACGATGAGAGACTTGCGTATCGGTAGTCAGACGGTGCGAGCCGAGTATCTAGTACACTCGCACCTAACATCGTTAAGGTCACGTGACTTGTGCTACGAAAACGCGACGCCTAAAATACTAATTGGAACGGACAACTGGCACTTAATCGTTTCGCGACGCTTATTGGTCGGCGGGAATGACGAACCGGCGGCGTCACTTACCCAGTTAGGATGGGTCATTCATGGGACCGCGCCGCGCCGATCGATAACGCGGGACGATGAGAGGGTGTTACACGTCGTGAGCGATAAGGAATTTCAAAGTAACACAGAGGACGAAAACCTGCGCGATAGAGTGGAAGCACATTTCGGAATAGACGCGTTAGGTATTTCAATGCGTGTGAAACCGTGCGAGTTAGATGAACGCGCGGTACGAGCCTTCGAATCGTCGGTCGCGCTGAGGGACGGGCATTATGAGGTGGGACTGCCTTGGAAGAATAACGATATAATAATGCCACCTAGCTACGAAGCGGCCCGGCGACGATTACAAGGAATCGAGTTGAAAATGGATAGATCGCCGTCTTTTAAAGCAGATTATACGGCGCAAATAGACAGGCTCATCAAGGAAGGATACGCCAAGAAGTGTGAAGGCAGCACGCACGCGACGCACGAACTAGATACGCGACTTTGGTACTTACCGCATTTCGCGGTAACGAACCCGAACAAACCGGGTAAGATGCGGCTAGTATTCGACGCAGCAGCGCGCGTGGGAGGCCGCTGCCTCAATGACGTATTATTGGATGGGCCCGACTTGTTACAATCGCTCAACGGCGTGTTATTTCGCTTCCGGGAACGACCCGTAGCAGTATCGGCCGACATAAGAGATATGTTTTTGCGAATAAAAATACGTCCGGAAGACGTGGCGGTGCAGCATTTTCTGTGGCGAGGGGACGACCGAGTAGGTCCGCCGCAGAAATACGTCATGACATCCATGATATTCGGAGCGAGGAGTTCGCCTTTCTTAGCACACAGCGTGCGTAATAAATGCGCTCAAGATCATCAAGAATCCCACGCACTAGCTTACGAGGCCATCACGCTTAATCACTACATGGACGACTGGCTGGATAGCTTCAGCTCCGCGGAAGTGGCCGCCCGCACCATACAGGAGGTTAGAGAAGTCTACGAACGCGCGGGTTTCCATCTAGCAGGATGGAGCGCGAACATAGAGGAGTTACTCGCACCTGTATGTAGAGAGGATAGAGCCGGCGCTCCGCGTGAGCTAGGTGCCAACGCCCACGCATATGAAAAAACGTTAGGCATCCTGTGGTTATCGGGTAGCGATGAGTTAGCATTTAATACGGCAATGAATAGGATTCCGGGCGACATTAAGAACGGGCAACGCGTACCAACCAAGCGAGAGGCGCTAGCGACGGTTATGGCGTTATTCGACCCACTCGGCTTGTTGAGCCCGTATACGGTCACAGCCAAGATTATGTTGCAGGGGCTGTGGCGCAAACAAGTCGCGTGGGACGAACCATTGCCCGTCGAGGAGGCTGAAGCCTTCAGCGAATGGTTATCAGATATACGGTACATAGAAGCGTTGAGGTTGCCGCGCTGTTATGAAAAGAAAGAGATAGCAAGTAGGCAATTACATGTGTTTTGCGACGCGAGCGAGCAGGCGTATGCGGCGGTCGCGTACTGGCGATTTGTGAACCATGACGGCAGCGTGTCCGTGGCGCTGATCGCAGGAAAAGCCAGAGTAGCTCCCATGAAGGCGCAAACGATACCGCGGCTCGAGCTGCAGGCGTGCCTAATAGGCGCACGCCTAGCGGAGTCAATTATGCGCGAGCATCGGGAACCGTGCGAAGCTACATTCTGGAGCGATTCGAAGACAGCACTGCATTGGATTAGGAACGAATCCGCGCGATACACGCCGTACGTAGCGCACAGGCTCACCGAGATCACCGAGTTAACAAACGCAAAGCAGTGGCGATGGGTACCAACAGACAAGAACGTAGCAGACGCCGCCACACGAGCAGGAAATACCGCACTTACGAGCACGAACAGCTGGTTTAGGGGACCGCGATTCTTATTAGAATCGCCCGAGACGTGGCCTCAGGAGAGCGTAGGAAAACCAACAACAATTTCATGCGAAATCGTAGCGCACGCGACCGTAGTAACACCGTTGATAGACGTAACGCGGTTCTCAACGTATACCCGATGCGCCCGGGCGTTAGCGCGCGTTTTATTGTTCGTCGCTAAATGCCGTAAGCAAATACGAACTATGGACGTAACGTTGATGGAACAGGCGGAACGGACGTTGTTGAAGCAGGCGCAACGAGAGAGCTTCGCAGACGAAATCAAGGCGCTCGAGTGCGGCAGAGGCGTCCCGCGCACTAGCCGCGCGTTTAAGTTGAACGTGTGCATAGACGAAGACGGGCTATTGCGCTTGAGAGGACGGATTAACGCAGCCGACGTTCCTGAGTTAAGAAAACGGCCGGTCCTACTCAATGGCAAGCACCCGCTCACACGTCTCATCGTCATTAAAGAACACGGTGAAAACGCTCACATCGGTCGCGAACACGTAGTAAATAATTTACGGCAAAAGTATTGGATAATAGGTATACGCGCCGTAGTAAAATCGGTTATAAGTAAATGTGTCACATGCACGGTGAAGAGACGCAACCCAAGTGTGCCCATAAAGGGCAACCTACCGCGGGTACGACTAGACATGTATTCCCGTCCATTCGCGAGTACAGGAGTAGATTGTTTCGGCCCGATGACGGTCACGGTAGGTAGGCGCAGAGAGAAACGGTGGGGAATGCTATTCACGTGTATGACCACGCGCGCGATACATTTAGAGATCTTACATAGCCTGAGTACGGACTCAGCCATAATGGCATTACGTAGGATGGCCGCGCGACGCGGGTGGCCAGCGGTTATAATGAGCGATAACGGCACTAACTTTCGCGGCTCCGACGTCGAATTAAGGCGCGCCTACGCAGAGTGGCTGCCAGAGTTGGAAGGATGCGCACTGGGAAAAAGAACAAAGTGGAGGTTCATCGACCCGGGCGCACCCAACCAAGGGGGTAGCTGGGAGCGGCAAATCCGTACGGTTAAGAGCGCATTGACGGTTGTATTAAACGAGCAGGCACCCCGGGACGAAGTGCTACAAACGTTAATGAACGAGGTCGAGTTTACGGTAAACTCGCGACCGCTTACGCACGTCTCAGTCGACCCTGAGGACCCGGAAGCGTTAACTCCGAACCACTTCTTACTAGGAACGGCAGACGGTATGCCAGTGATAGGTTCCAGTAACCGGTTGGACAAGCGGGCTTGGAGGGTTGCGCAAGCGCTAGCCGACGCTTTCTGGGCTAGATGGGTGAGGGAGTATTTGCCTACGCTTACACCGAGGGGAGACGCGGTACGGTCGACACCGAACGTCAAGAAAGGGGACGTGGTGTTGATAACAGACGGCATATTACCGCGCAACGTGTGGCCTTTAGGGCAAATAGAACGTGTGTACGAAGGGACGGACAAGGTGGTGCGCAGCGCCGACGTAAGGACCAAGGGGGGGATTTTTAGGCGACCCGTTAGGAGGTTAGTCGTCCTCCCGTTAAATGAGGGCTCCGAGGTTCTGCGCCGGGGGGAGGATGTTACGGACGACAACCCCTTGTAAATAGTTTCACCATGTCTTAAGTATATTTTAATGTATAAAGTTCCTTCGTGTGTTTTTATTGTAGAAATAGAGTAACGTTTTATAGTGTGTTTTTGATTATCTTTTTATAATGTTTTAGTGTGATATTATTGTATGTAATTAGAGAGTTTATAGTACGTTGTTATTTTGCTATATTTTATTATTATATCGAGTCTATGTAAAGTATAACGTAGTAAATTCATTTGTTAGACGCACGCGGCACTTTTACCACCGTCGGGTGTATACTGTGTAAAAATGCACCACTAGCCTACGGGGTACGGCGTCTTACCCACCGTCGGGAGTAATCCCTATAGTTTTGTATAAGAGAAACGACTTTTGACCGCATAACACACACCACTCCGCACAGTCAAGAGCTCATCACTTGAGCAACAGCAAGAAGCAAGAAGTCTCATGGTCAACAGTCGTCGCTCAGTGTACCTACTACTATTGTATATAGTAATAAGAAGCTATTGTACGTCGTTATTAAGAAGAAATTGTACGTCGTTATTATCAAGAAATTGTACATCGTTATTAAGAAGAAATACAGTCCACTGAATTAAGAAAAGGCGGGTTTTATTACATCCCCAATTGGCCCCCCATAATAATAATATAACTAATGTACCTATGTAACATAACAATGTTCGATAGGGAGGATCCTGTTGAAAGAAATCACAAAAGTCACAGAACAACTGATTGCCTGAAAGTTTTTTTGAACCGAAACTCATGAATCATGAGTTTCGGTTACATGATAGTAATTATTATGAACTCGAATAAGTAATTTGGATTCGTAATATCAATAAGAAATGGCAATCACTAAATAAGGAGCTTATGTCAATAAATATAAAAAGTTAGTCTACATTGTTTTGTATGATATGAAGGAAAGTCAGAATTCAAAAAACTTTTTAGGTCACGGTTCTGGATATGCACTCGGAAATATTTATTCTGGATTCCTTGAAGCATGTTTTGCTTATTTCTTTAAGTTTCAAGAGCACGTAAATTGTTCCAGATTGAGACCGCTTGAAGGTTGAATTCCCGATAAAAATAGAAGAAAACTAAGCTCATTCTTGTTCTTAATTTAAAAACGGTGTTAGGGAATGTCTGGAAATGTTGTAGACTGCATAAAGCATTTGATTTTTTTATTATAACTTGTATGTTTAACAAAAAGTAGTTCAAAAGTAGCCTCCCTACTTAGGTACTAGTTACTACGATCATAATCTATATGCTCAAGGCTGAATAACATTTTAGCCATAGACCAATTTTCAATAGAAGAAAATACAGCATATTCCGGTACATACCTAGGTAGTAACTCAAAAGAAAAAGATTAAAAAAATCGAATTTTATATAAAGACCCATCTTCTGCAATTGTGAGTAATGACTATAATGACGCTGTGATGACTCAAATATTTCTTAATTAAATAGCTTGTTCACAATTCAAAATAAATCTTATTCAATTCACCACACCAATATTATGACCCAACACGTAATAATAAAAACACATTTATCACGACGTATTCTGAGCGACTTCTAAGAAATTGATTCATTAGGCACATTCTATATTAAATCGTGAATTTCGTGTTACCAAGGGACAGAGGAATGAATATCAAGTAAAAAGGTGTAGATAGATAGGTGACCAAAACAACATTCGATCTTCCAAAACGGCACACACAATTAGATGTCCAAATGAGATGGCATGATTCAAAAGTCTTCTCAAAAGTCAAACTATCGTAAGCGAAAAAGAGACGAAGACGAGAGAAGTAAAATGTGGCTAATTAGCAACATTTCGACGTGCCGCTCATGGAGCTCCAGTAGTAGTTGAAATATCAATAAATTTGATGGAAATAGTTCGGAAGTGACACCTACGTGTTTTGTCTTTTTCTTATTTATGCAAATATTCGTTAACATTTTCCGTCTCACCCACACTTGTTTTCAAGGAGGATCGGTTTGTGAATGAGAATTTGTCTTTACATAACCTTGCTGATGTCACACCAGGTGCTATAGTGTATAGTAACAATAAATATGAGAATTGTGTGTTTACTATTAGCTTTGTGTTGTATGTTGATAATCTTCACAAAGCATGTTTTTGCATTAGTAGATTTTAGATAAGTAAATTATATTTATTAAAGCCTGAACTAACATCGCATCGTATCAAGCTCTTGTAATACGATTAAATACGGGCATAAATACAATTTCTAGGTACATAATATTCCTTCATCTTGTGGTTTACTGTCAGAGGTTCAAAGAATACATATTATACAGTCCGGTGTTTTAAATAAACCAAAATCCAATCCTGTTTTGCATACGCCACGGTCGACATGTTTAACTGCCATGCCATTGAGATGAGATATCTTGTTTCTGAAATAAAAAAAACACTATAAACCTTTCTTTATTCATTATCTTATATTCAAAGTGTAGCTTTTTATAAATTTACTAGATTTCCGCCCGCGGCTTCGCCCGCGTTTTCAAAGGAAAACCCGCATAGTTCCCGTTCCCGTGGGATTTCCGGGATAAAACCTATCCTATGTATTAATCCAAGTTACCCTCTATATGTGTGCTAAATTTCATTGTAATCGGTTCAGTAGTTTTTACGTGAAAGAGTAACAAACATCCATACAAACTTTCGCCTTTATAATAGTATTAAGATTACTGAGTATATGTTACAGTTTATCTTCTTTTGGTCCTTGTATTATATCTTCTAGGTATAAGATAGCAAGCAGTTTTAGTGATACCTCCATTAAAAGCCTTTCTGTTAATCCGATCAATAATCTGTAAATGTGTCAAATTTCTTCCAGATCTGCTCAGCCATTTTCATGCGTAGGAGTACCATACATTCTTTAGTAAAGTAAAGAATCTTTACTATTGTGTTTACAATCGTAGTACGAATTGTTTAAAGTATGGGCATGGGTACATATTGCTTAATAGTTTGATATGGGGCTTCACTTGTCCTAGTGACCTTAACTGGGTATAAATAATGTAACGACATTAACAACCATTCATAACTAGACGCACACCTACATCAATTTTCTCTATTAAAACCCCATTACTAGATCTCGTTAGAATCGTGACTATTGCAACCAAGTGGTTTATATGACTATGACATCAGTGTGAATATGACTGGCTACGAAGTTGCTATTGGATTTAATTCCATTTTAATACTATGGAGTTTCTTGCCGATTCTTCTCCATAGATACTGCTTTCCGAATCGGTGGTAAATGTTAAAAATATTCATGTAATGACGATTCGAAAGTGCTACTAAATAGTAGTCTAATTGAATAAATGAATGTTTGAGTTTGAGTTTACTTATATATAAAGTTCTTTCATGTTGCTCTATACTTTTATATATATCTGTTTTACCCCGATCAAATCTTTTTACATGACAAAAAGTGTCCTAATCTTCCTTCTTCTATCTACATCTGTATAAAAATCCATCAAACTCCCGTCAATGGCTGAATCAAGAAAATATCATCAGGCGAAATTGACTTTACATGTGTAACGGACTGAAATGAAACAATGCTCAAATCAATCACACATCGACATTTACTCAAAACATCTGATTATAAACAGCTTAAACATGAGCTTATTTCTCTTCTGTGTGGTCCACACAGAACATCTTTATTACAACCATGTCCAAGAGGAAAGAGAGGGATGTAGACACATGTGTTAGAGAGGGAAAGGAGATGTGCAAAAATAAACGAAAACGCGTTCAGCGATGATGTCATACCTCAAGACGGATAGCGGTCAAGGTACCTGGGATGAATCCGTAAAACTGTAAGGAATCGTAATATTGTTTGTGGCTTAAAATACTTTTTATGGTTACTCAAGTGAATAAATCAGTTAATATACTGGTACCTAATATGCTAATTGTTGTGTGTGTAACTATTTGTACTAGGATTGTCCAATATTCAAAATATGATTTTTTACTAAAATCTACACCTAGCCATCTAAACACTCTCTTGCGTTTCACAGCACGTGTCGCGATGATACACACGGTAATTTATAATAGCACAGATTAGTAAATAGTACCCAATGCTACTAGCACAGTATTACAGGAAATAATATTATAATACTGTGCTACTAGTATACATATATGTATAGTATTATATTATCTGTGGTAATACGAAAATCTTTATACACGAAAATCACTAAAGCATAGCGTAAAGAAAACCTTACAATATCTACAAAAAATGCATTGTCAATATGACACAAAGCAATAATATGTATAATGTATATACATATACCAGACAGAGAAGAGACTTTACTTTCCAATAACCTTAAACTCAAAAACAGCCCTAGTTCTAAGAAAAAACAGCATCCTACATTCGTCACCGCATGCGCAGGCGCATGTTGAATGAATGACGCAAGCGCGCCCACGGCTATTGCCACACAACCTTTATTGGAAAGGCATTTGGTTCATGATTTATAAAAAATAATATGAGCAATAAATTAGCTGTTATCAATATTAGTATAGCAAACAGACATACATCATCATTATACAAAATAGACTTATATACATATAAAAGAAAAAATTGTGAAGACAAAATATATACGTCGGCCCACGAACATTGAATATATAATATTTAATTCATAAATTCTTCCTATTTTTATTCCTAACTAACTGATTACTGACTTACTAATTACATAGTTGACTAGCTGTGCCCGCGACTTCGTCCGCGTGGAATAGTGACTGCATAGTAGGTAGACAGGTAGTTACTACTTAACTTTTATTGAATAAACACGTACTACCATAAATAATTAAACGAACTGTTAGTAAAATTTATTACTAAACTGAGCTAAAAAATAAAAATAAATTCCTTCCTTGTATGGATGTTTTTGACAATATATATAACCGTTTCTACGAAAAATCTATTTTTTCATTCGTTGATCTCAAAAATAAAAATTCCAATCACCAGAACGACAGGAAATTTTAATAATTTATTTTTAATTGTGTTTTGCACAATTTTGTTAAATTACGACTGGATGACAATTTTGTTCGTGGTCGTCGTCGTCGTTGGTAAGGTGAACAAATCCTTATCAAAACATCATACGCTTAAGACAATAATTAGTATCGATAGCGGATTCTATTCCTTTGCGTTTTGACGTTTGTCTCAGCGCTCAGATCTTTCCTGTCTCACGCCGTAGTAACTAAACCGTTTAGACCGTGCAATAAAAATTAAATATAAAAAAAACTCAACGCAACGAAGAAAAGTGCATAGAAAAAGGAAAAAATGTTGTGTGGTTTTATGAAACCACGGTAAAAGTGAAACTTAGGCACAAAATTATCGTATTTGTACGATAATGACTCCGAACACTGCTTTATACCTACTCGGCAGCCGACCGTCACGCGACATGCGCTACACAGACCAAAAAGTTTGAGACGATGTAATAAAAGTTTCACTAATTTTACAAACTTCCCGAAGATCTTTAAAAATAAATACCATTTTAAATATTTATAAAAATAAAAAAACAAAGTCATCGGGGCTGCCATACCATCATTATCATATCATATACAATTATATTTTTTTTATAATAGTACTTAATTTTAAAGATCGTCGGGAAGTTTGTAAAATTATTATTTATTCCTTTTCTTTCGTTGCGTTGGGTTTTTCTTTTTAATTTTTAAATTTTTAACTTCGGTTTCTTATTTTCATGTGATATTTTCAAGTGAGCGAGACCTACCTCTACCTCCATATTACATTCCTACATCATATTGATATCTATAAGTTTGTTGCTCCTTCACATCTTTTAAGTTGGGCCGTAACCGTGCACAAATTGTAATGGATCACAGTGGCAAAAGAAGTGGTATCTTTAGGAAAAAAAATTGCCAAGAGCCAGGCCTATGTGGCTTTGAGTAGAGTTCAAAATTTCCAGGGTGTGGCTATCCTCTCGCTCCCATATCCCCCTCTTCTTTCACAGACTTTCAACCCTTCTCTTTCCACACCTAGTAAATGGCAGAACCGATTTTGATGTAAACCATATTATCTAATTATACCTATATGTACACGTCATATCCTGTCGTTTGATGCTCCATTTGGTTTATTTATCTAACCCCTAAATGTAATAAACGGATGAACCGATTTCGATAAAACACGTTGCTCTTTTATATTTTGATATGCCGCTTGAGTATATTATTTGACCACATTCGATTATTGTTCATTCCCACTTTCACCGCTGTAATCTAATAAATGGATAAACCGAATTGGATAAAAATATAACTAATATTTTTTCCCACATTCCCACTTTTACCTCTATATACCTAGGTATAATAAATGGATGAACCGATTTTGATACACTTTATCTAAGAACCAGCGTCGGAAAATATGCTGCCTTAACACGCATCTAATTCGTATTACCTGTTAGCGAGCTACGGTGGCACAAACAGACAAACATAGCGGTCAAACACTTATCACCCATCTTTTTGATGGTTAAAAATGGTTAAAAGGGGTTAAAAACATAATACGACATAATTTAAAGGACATTTTATGTATAAAATTTACCTAGAAGTAAGCATAATTCTAATTTGACCCCTTCCCCCCCTACTACCTCAGCTTACCTCCCCACCCTTGGGGACTTTCGATATGATCACTTGGACATAACTGTAGCGTATAACAGATAACTTACGTTTTATCGTACACTGTATAGTGTACAATAGAATGCCCTTGCAAATGTTCGCCGTGAATACTTAAATGGTCATAACTTTTTTATTTACAAACCGATTAACATGAAATAAACACTTAATGATAAATGAAGATTACCACAATATATTAGTGAAAACCGCATCTAAATCGGATAAGCCGTTTCTGAGATTAGCGTGCACAAACATACAGACAAACAGACAAAAAAAAATATAACTACAGTTTTGGGTTTGAGATCGATTTAATAATAACCCCTGCTATTTTTTTTACATATTTTCATTGTACAGACATCACTTTTCTAGAATTTTATTATAATATGTATTGAATATTGATTGACCACGCGCAAGGTTACTAATTTCCACTACATCCTCACGCAAATCGTCAATTTTTATGAACATTGAATCTGTAAATAAAAAAAAATCAAAAGATAAGTGTACCTAATTTTAATAAAAAGCTACTAACAAATAAAGTTTTATCAAGAACTAAAGTGACCTTCTTTGGGCGTATAATACCTATAGTCTTGTAAAAGTTATACATGATAAAAATAAAATTTCATCATTTTCTTATTTTGTCATAACTTTAACTAATTAAAAACATGAGTCTGACTATATAATTATAATAAACAATAAATATAAAAGCTACAACTTACCTTTTGTGGGAACGCAAGAAGGCGAAAATTAAAAAAAAGCCGAAGATTTTTAAAAATGTAACCAATGAACACAATCACTGTTATCTACTACCCAAAGAGAATACAAATATGTACTACGTCTATTACCTATATAACTGTAACTAACATCAAATAATAAACATCTACCCTCACTTATAAAAATTTAGTATATTCACATGAAATATAAGCGCACCTGAAATTTACTCTGGCAAGATATGAATTATTTATTTAACTTTAAAAAAAAAACAAACTCACCAACATCATAATATTTAAATTATGAATTTCCAAGGAGCGTTAATATTATGTAAATTGATTTAATTTTAATGAAATCTCATAGATGGCGCTGTTTTAAATTTGTCTTTATACTACTAAGATTCATTATACTGTTTCTCTGCCAAAATTACTTAAATGACGTAGTTTTTATAGTGTAAAGGTAGACAATAGCATGGCTTACTCAAAAACAACATTTAAACATGAGTCTTTATATTGTACGCTGTCGTAGTACACGGAATACGTAAGAAAAATAAAGGTTTACAGCTCCTCCTCCGAAGGTGATAGCATGATAATATGTATATAACAGCCTGACCCGACCTGTTAGTAATATTCATGCAAAATTTGAAGTAAATCCGTGCAGTACTTTCTGAGATTAGCCTGGACAAACATACAGACAAACAGACAAACAGACAAACCGACAAACAGACAAACAGACAAAAATTCTAAAAACTATGTTTTTGGCTTCTATATCGATTATAGATCATGGATTATGTATTCTTTTAAAAAAATATTCAATGTACAGTTTTGACTTTCCTACGATTTTATTATATGTATAGATTATGGAGCCGACAAATATTTTCCTGTATTCGAATTTCGAGCAAAATAACATACACGCAAAGTTAAGATAGTCCGAACTTTTACTGTAATTTTTTGTTATTTTTCTAACCACAAGCAGTTGCTACAAAGTATGAGGAACTTAATATTATGACCTAATGTATATTATAGCTAGCATGAGCATATTATATAGGATTTCATTGTCTAGGTACTTTACTATAATATTTTTCTTATAAATAGGTATTTTTTTTTTTTACTTTTTTATACCATAATTCGTTTATGGTATACAAAACAAATCAATATTTCCGCATTATCTAAGAAAGCTTTATATTTCGCTCCTTATGCAGAATAATCATGCATCTAAAAACATTAGTACATATATCTCGATGTCTAAAAAAGGTTTTTCTGTCTTATGCTAAATGTAATTTATCAGGATACGAATAGAATATATTTTGTTCAGTTTATGGTCATAATGATTCTCAATAAGCTGTTCTAGTCATTTTATTTTACTTGAAAATAATCGCTGTAATGTAAAAATATGTACCTAATAATCCGAAAACTTGTACACATTTTAATAAATAATATTGGAGGCTTTGTAATAGAAAGTGAAAGCAAGGTAGGATTTGATACGAGAAAATAAACAACTGAAATAAGTATTCAATTTCCAACAAAAACTTAGAATAAATGAATGAAATACGTCAAGTTACCTAACTTTTCACCATGTCAAAACGTCTTAAAAACCTTACAAAAG